>NC_142802.1:19619487-19919487 GCF_049724085.1 Artemia sp. Qi Xiang Cuo | reverse complement strand
CGTGATTGCATGGTTTTCGGGGAACCAAATTTTTTTTCGGGGTGACGCATAGATTTTCGGGGAAATACCCGAAAATTTGGGGATAGTGCAAGCCCTGCTTGATTTCTAATCAGGAAAATCGAAATACTAAACCACACAAGAAGGAAAAGCTCCGACTTTGCGGTTGACGCAATAAAGAATTGCCGCAAAATTAATTTGAAATCGACCGAACGCCGCCACCTCTGTCGGCGGTGGCGTGCCTGTGGCGCGCTCGTGGCGTTACGACACTTCGGTGGCGCCAGGCCTCTCGTCGGCGGCGTTTGGTCAATCCCCAGGCGCGGCGTTCAGGGTCTAGCTGGAACAAGTATCCTGAAATGGTATCTTGCATACCATCTAGCGCTTGGTCATCATCAAAATATTTTCTGACACATCAGAATAGTCACTTTCTGAACTTGAGGTCATATTTTTTCACAAAATGTATTTTCACTAATATATATATAACAATCAACAGATTTTGTAAATTTGAATTTTCAAAAATGAAAAACAGTGTCGGATTCGTAGGAAATAGTTTTCGCTAATATTATTGAGCTCCGAAGTTTATCGTTGTTTTATTATTGACAACACTGTTTTGCGAATTTATTCAAACTAAAAATGCTAATAGCAGCTAAACAAAAACTCGTAGGAAACCCGGATTTTCAGGTATGAATAGACCTAAAATAGATTAAGAGGGCTAAATGTGTTTTCATTTTGGTGTCCTTGGTACTTTAAAAGCCGTGAACTTACACCTTATAAGTTCTTCGATAGCGCCACTTATAGCGCTAAAGACTGTGCCGTTTAAGGCGTTAAAGGTCGCGCCGTTTCCGCCGGGTGAATTTTCTTAGGTCGAGTGATAGGCTAAGAAAACTATAAAAATTATAAGAAAATCAAAGGTTCCGCCAGGTAATTTTACGATCGCATCGTCCGAGCCGTTATAGCTTATCTCGTGCCGTCGAGGGCTGCACCGGCTGCGAAAAGGGGGGGGATAGATAAATGAGTGACCACGCCACTTGCTGAACGCAAGAAAATAAAATATGTAAATATGTAAATGTAACCTCCTTTTCTTGGGTTATCTCGAAATCAATTATCTCTAATGTTATGTAGAAATCAGATCCCCTAGGAACATACCTTGGAGACATACGAACTAATTATCTGTCGTGCGATTAGATATAGACATATAAAACAAAATAAACACAAATAGAAGAGCAATATATTTATTGTAACTTACATTTTAGGTGTACAACAGGGCTCACTTCAATTGACGGCAAATAATAACCAAGTCTCTACAATGACTGCATAATAACTTGAATCGCAATGCCTGAATGCCAATATAATTCTGCTCTTAATAATAATCCAAAAAGCACTTTTTACCACACTATCAAACATAGTCCTCGTCCTGCGCTCTAAGAGCCGACCCACAGTTGGCCTAAGTCCTGAGGAGGGCCAAACCCTCCGTCCAATAATCTGTCTTAAATATTTTTGATGAATTTAGACGTTCACACACTCTTATCACTTAGACTTCCTACGGAAACATTGTATTTTGTAGTTTTTTTATTACCACTCTCCTCGGCAAAATTCAAACTGGATAGCGCCGTTCTTTGTCTGAGGCTAAGATGCAATTTTTCTCTTTGCTGATTAAGGACTTTTTCTTTTTTTTGAAACTAGATTTAAACTTAATTAGAGGAAGTTAGAATTATCTTTAGGAAGAAGAGGCTTTATTTTTATGTATTTTAAATATATCATATTTTACTCATAGCACATATGAACCTTCCCATCATTTAATAATGTATTATGATTAAGGCTTGTTTGCCCTTGGGATTTCGAAATATTCACAATTTATTAACTATTTATTGTGCATAATTTGATTGATGTTGTATTATTTCATATTTTATTTTGGCTTAATCAGGAGTGCCAAAAATTCTCTCTATTACTTTTCTTATTTTATTCTAAATTCTTATCTAAAATTTATCTACCGGACCAAGATTATTCATAGTTCTAGCCTATCTAATAAACTAAAGATTTTTTTTTCTTTCTACAACTAACATTGATTACTTAAATATTTCCAACAAGGTTTGGGTTATTCTACTTTTACATAAGATTTTTTTGAGAATTTCCGATTTGCAAGTTTTTTTTTGATTTTTCTCTCTGTAGGGCATACTTCTATCTATCTACGCTACATTAAATTAATAGTACGACAACGCTACAGATAACTCTATCTGAACATCTAACACTACACACAAGAAAGATTTATAATACGAAATATTAGGTTGACTATGTTCACTGGTAACATTAGAATACTTTCACAGGGTATGTTTGTTGCGCATCATTAATGATAGGATATTGGGATTTTTGAGTTATCAAAACTATTAAAAGTAACATCTAAGAATCCACATCTATTTCATCACCATTCATGTCTTTTTAGTGTACTCAATCCTTCTGTTGTAAATTATGGTCCTTCACTCCTTTCGTCTGGGCAAAAATTTTTCAAGCACTTACAATATAGTTTCTTCATGGAACAGTTCGAGCATGATTGTGTTCACACGACAAGCTTTCTCTAATTGTCAACTGGGAAATGATGCTTCCAACTACAGGTGTGGGAATATGCTATCAGAGTTCATTCTCACCTGCTTTTTGATAGTTCACAGGGTGCCTTAAGGCACCTATCATTAAGGGGTTGAACACTGGGAGTGCGTTCATTTTCTTCTCAGCATATCATTTTTGGGATATTTTAAGGCACATAGAGAATGTATTTCTCGTATAAAATTGTTCATTCATGCACTTAGAGATTATAGTTCTCTTATAAAATTGTTCATGTCTGGCTTGCGTCTATTAACTTTTGTGGTGATTCCTAGGTTAATCACAGGGGAATTGAAGTTTGGATTTGGAAAAGGTCGACGTCAAACTGTAGTGACTCCTTCAACATATTGTCTTTAACTTGTGGGAGGAGTATATTGTCACTGAGGGGTTAGTCACTGGGGTTAATTTTGGTTCCTGTAATTCAATGGTTGGTTTCCAAGTCTTTTTCAGAAATTATCTCGTACTATTATGGGATAACAGATATATGAACTTTCCACAGAGAGGGGATAGGATGGATTCCGAGAGATGGTCGAAAGGGATTCGACGTGTGAATCTGGGTCATATAAATAATTTTTTGGGATCATCAAGTATCATAACTATACAGTCAAATGGCTCATGTGTTCATAAGGATTATCATGGGTAATATTTAGGTACTTATATCTTGTACCGGTCGATGGGGTTCTCAGGATTTATGTGATTATATAGTTCGATAATGCACTGGATAGTGAGATTCAAATATAATATTACCTGATACGTAATATGGTTCATGGTCGAGGAAACAACGATCAAAAGGTAACTGTAATTTTCGTAGACGTAGCTGGAATGGAAATTGGCTGGAGTCTATGGTGAGTACTCTTCGTTGGTTGAGATATGATGAAAATAGATGCTACTAGGTTGTATCTGCACTGGACAACTCACTGTAATGATCGATATCCAATATGTCAATCCACTTCCGGTAATAAAAATAACGAGGCAGAATCACACGTTCTTTAAAATCAAGGAGTCATAATACATAATAAGCGATACGATTGGGTGCATTTTAAGGTGAAGATTACCCTACAAGATAATATAAAAAGATACACTGATGTTACCACATAGCATTGGTTATAATAAAACGACATTATTATCATGTTGGTTTCAAATGCATATAACTCCCATTGGGAAATCTAAAAAAGAGATGTCTCCAAATTTGTTTTGAGAAACGAAACAACGATAAAAGGCTTATTCAATTCTTCAATACTTATTAAATTCTCCCTTAGATTTAAAACAATCCTTTAAGCATAAGTTACTTTACATTATTAAGTTTGAGGTCTAATTTTACAAAATATTTCATACCTGCATTGTCTACGCACGTCCGTGCTGTTTAAGAAACGAATTTTGGAGTATCGGAACTTCAATTTTTTACAATGCGGGGACAAAAAATTGCAAGGGCAAATGGAGACCTCTATACCCACTCGCTTTCTAATGTCTTCCCTTTTTCTTGGCTTAGACGTTCTCAGGGGGTTCCGGGTTTAACCTCCGTATCTCAGCTGTTTCCCTGTGTTCTTCTCTTGGTTTTCGCCTTCTTAGTCTTAGGATTTTTCCGTAATTAAAAGTCAATAAGGTTCTTATGGTCAGGAAAGTCGCGAATATGAAACATACGGTCAGTAGTACTTTTCACCAGAAATTGGTTGAGAACAATCCGTATCTATTATCCACATACGTTAATCTCTCGTCTTCATTTGTAAATAGGGGGATCTGTGAATTTAATACTTCTTTCGTTTTTCTGAATCCTACTGTCCCTTTATTTTTTTCTATATTGGACAATATTCCGGATCTCGTTTATATGTGTTATATATTTTGGATAGACTAGGAGATTGTCATTACCTTGAAATTTATAATTTTAGTACTCAATACCTTTGCGCTCGTAGTAATTAATGGGGTTCGATCAGTTGACTCTTTAGTTACACGTCGAAATCCTTATTTTATGGTTATTGTACCCACACCTTGTAACAGTAATTCTGTTTTGTAATTTGGGTCTGTTCTTTCTGTATTATTGTAACAAGACATAGTTCCAACAGTTTCTCTTGGAACAGAAAATAACCAAATATCATTTCTAAGGTGAATGAATATTTCTCGCTTAGTACTTCCTATCACGGCTTCTTTCAGTTGGACTGGATACATCGTACTGGAATGGTACGGGTAGACTTTTTATATTAAAGGAAATTATTCGAATTAATTATATGCAATGTGACTTTTTTTAATTAGTATTTATTTTCGGGAGCTGATATATGTTGAACAGACGGTATCAGACAGTTTTGATTCATGCGAAGCCATGATAAATGTTGAAAAAAAATTTTCTACAGCATTTTTTATAACTGTATGATTTTTACATGTGAGCTAAAAGTATTTAAATTATTATTCCTTTATGACGCCTATTCCTAGAAATCTCTTAATCTATGTTGTGTAAGTGTAGTTTCGTCAATCAGGTTTTTTAACCGTCCTACTCGATTATGTCGTTATTTTCTCCTCGACTTCTTGCGGTTTTTTTCGGTTTTTTTTATCAAACTTTTTGTATTGTTTTTTCAAAAATTCTTGCCCTTTTAATTTTGTTCACTTCGTATGTGCGGCTGCTGAAGTCGGTTTTGATTTTCCTATTCCTTTAATTACCATATGGTCTGATTCACCGCCCAATTCTTCGGAACTAGTTTCCGACGAATCCAGATTAGAACTTTTAGAGGTGGCACTTTTTGAGGTATCACCTGCCCTTCCTTCGTAAATTTCTACTCCTCTGGAAGTAGAAGGTTTATTCTCTAAGTCCTCGCTTTGAGTTTTCAATTCAGGAGACTTGAAAGACTCTTGAAAACTTTGAGAGGAATCTAAAGTTATTGCCGGGTTCCTCCATTGTTTAAATGCCATGTGTTCAGGGGGATGGGGCATTCTTTGCACTAGTGTTTCCCTCCATGAAATCCACTGCTTAGGCTTGACCTTGGACACAGTTATATCATGATATTGTCCTTGCTGGTCATCCTTGGGAGTTTTTTTCTCGGGCAATGTACTTTGACTCGTTTTTATGGGGAAATTTATTAAATCCATAGCTTCTCGCAGAATTATCTTAGTCGAATCTTAGGTAGTAGTTTTTTTACAGTTATACCGGGAGTTTCTACAGCTGGGTTTAACTCTTCCTGTAATAACAGGGCCCCCGCTATTGGTGTTGCCGAGATAACCTTATGATCTAGAAATCTTTTGAGTGGGCAAGGGGTCGAAATTCTATCAGGGAAAAATTGGGTTTTTGGAGATATAGTATAATCTGATTCTCCTGCACTCTCCGATGATGAACTTTTTGGGTCTTTTGGCGTTTTTATTCTTACTGGTATTAGGGATTTTTTCTTGGGAATAACTAGATTTTTCATAGCTAAAAATTCTTCAAAGTTTTCCTCATTCCTCTCATCCTCGAAATAGTCTTGCTTGAAATTAAAGGGCTTCAGCTCTGCCAATCTCGATTTAGGGGGCTCATTGTTTCCAGCTGGCGAGTTGGTGGAAGGGGGGTGTTATACTTCTCTCTCTGAACATTTGACCCTTCTTATTCGGCTAGAATGCTCCATGTGAGTTCTTCCACTACCGGGGTTCTCCCATTTAAAATTATAATCGTTATCGTACTTTTTGACTATTCTGTACGGTCCAGAATATTTATTGGAAAGTTTTTTGCCTTCCGTCTTTGCCTCGTTCTTTAGGTAGACGCAATCTCCTATTTTGAAATCTATACTCCCCTTGACTGGGTTGGTTTCTTAGCTCTTGGTTCATTTTACACTTTTCCAACTCTTGGCTAACTATTTTGTAAGTTTTCCTCATCCTATTTATGAATTCTTGTTTGTAATCCTCCGAGTTATTATAATACTGCCGAGATTCAATAATCTCATCATACGGAATTCTAAAATCACGACCAAAAAGTAAATAAAATGGATTGTCTTTAGTTGTTTCTGAATGAGCAGTATTGATCACGTTAGTTAAATAAAGTAAGATTTGATCCCAATCGTTCCTGTTGTCTTTTGTATAAATAATTAATACGTTCGAAAATATTTTATGCCTATTTTCTATTTTACCTTTAGCTTGTGGGTGGTACGGAGATGTCACCATTTTCTCTGTGTTAAGAAAACTAATTAAGCCTTTTGTTACTTTTGAAACAAAATTGCTTCCGTTGTCGCTTAAAACCGTATTTGAAATGCCAAATTTTAGAAATAATTTCGCCAACGCCTTACTTGTGGCGTAAGCGCTTTGATTTTTAAATGCTTTTGCAAAGTAAATCCAGAAAAATGATCTATAACTGAAGGAATACAAGTATGGCCTCTGTTGGAATCAGGCAAGCCTCCACTGGTTCCATATAAGTCAAATGAGACAATATCGAAGGGGAATCTCGCTACCAGGACTCTTCCCATTGGAGGATTAGGATAAGCTTGGGGTTTTTTCTTAAGTTACACGCTTTGCATGTACTTACAAATTCTTTAAGTTTTTTTATTCCCGACGGCACGTAAAAATATTGTTTTAATTTATGGAAAGTTTTCGTTACTCCTAAGTGTCCACTTGTGTCCTAATGAATATATTTAAAAGCGTGTATTATTACGTTTTGTGTCAACTCAGGTATTATTGAGGTTTGGTTTCTATTTGCCTCGGAAGTCACAATTCTACATGGGATTTCTTCATCCAGATCATAGAAAAATTATCTATCTCTTTTCTAATAGTTTAAAATTTATCAGGTAACGCATGGTCATTCAAAAACTAATTAATAAGTGCTACACACATTTCGTCCTTTTTTTGCTTTCTTTTTATATTTTCTAAAGACAGGGGACAATGGTTAACCTTATTTTCTTTTACTGTGTCTTTGACTTTATTTTTCTTACATTCATGTTTGCTATTAGCATTGATAGCGTTAACTTCCTTTTCCTCATCTTCCAACGGAATATTTTCTTGGTATCTACTCAAAAAGTCGCAAGCTGCATTTTGTTTACCTTTTAAGTATTCAAATTCGTAATCTAGGTCTTGGATTTTCATAATCCATCTAGCTAGAATTCCCGTGGGGTTTTTAAATGTGCGCAGTTACTGCAAGCTTTTATGGTCTGATCGTAGTATAAATTTTCTACCAATTAAGTAGTGTCTAAATTTGTCCAAGTGGTGGATTATAGATAATAATTCTAAGTTTGTGGTGGAATAATTACTTTCGCTTTTTGATAAGGTTCTACTCGAATAGCATATAACTTTTTCTATTTGTTTTTGTTTAGGTGTTCCCTCTAGAGGATTAGGGTTTTCTACCGGGATTATTTGCGAAAGAATAGCGCCAATGCCCTTTGAACTAGCATCGGTTGTGACCACAAATTGTCTGTTTTGGAAATCAGGAAGTGATAATGTTGGTTCAGAAGTGAGTGCCTTTTTGAGACGGTCGAGGGAAGTTTGAGCTTCCTGGGACCAGGCAACATTTTGGGAGTTCCCTTTAGTTAATTCCGTGAGGGGTTTCGCAATTTGGGCGTAATTGCGCACAAATTTTCTGAAGTAACCAGTAAGACCTAAAATTCCTCTTAATTCTTTCATACTTCTAGGGGGTTTGATGGTTTGAACACATTTTATTTTGTCTGGGTCTGGGGATATCTCTCCTTGTGTCACTACTACTCCCTAAAAATTTAATTTTAGGTTGAAATTAATTTACTTTTTCAGGCCGGCATTTTAAATTGCCCTGTCTGATTTTCTCGAACACATTAGCTAATATTGCTAAGTGTTGTTCAGTGTTTACTCCCACGCATATGACATCATCAACAAAATGAATGATATTTTTTAATCCTCTTAATAGATGCAATAAGGGTCTACATAGTGCGCTTGAACTTGTCTTGAGTCCAAAAGGTACTCTTAAATATTCATAGGTACCACATTCAGTTGTTGAAAATGCAGTTTTGTGGACATCTTTTTCGGCTATTTTCACTTGGTGGTAGCCTTGGGTAAGGTCCAACAAAGCAAAGATTTAATTTTTGCTTGAAATAGAGTCAAGAATTTTATCTATTCTTGGTAAAGGAAATTTATCGCTAACTACTTGTTTGTTGAGGGCTCTATAATCTACTACAAGTCTAAGATCACCATTCTTTTTTGGTACCAAGATCACTAGTGCACTATACGGACTTATACTTGGATGTATAATTTCATTTTTTTTTCTGATTCATGGATTTTATTTTTTAACCATTCTTTGTGCTTATACGGCACACGATATGGCTGTTTCGCTACAGGATTACCAGTCGTTAAAATTGAAAGTTCATAAAAATGTATCAGTCCGATGTAATCTTAAGATGTGGAAAATACATCTTTAAAATTCCATAGTAATTCGCATAATTTTTTCTTAAGTTCCAAGTCCGTAATATGATCCGTATTAAATTTGTTTAAAAATTGTGATTTAGTTAGAGGGTATTTTTTAATTGATGTTTTAATGCCGTTAACAAGGTTTATATTGGAATTCTCCCATCTATTTAAATCATTCTCCGATATAACTTGGATTCAAACTAACCACATCCCCTTATTTTTGGTAATTGTATCATTTTCGTGGTTATTTGTTACCCAAATAAAACCTTCTCCTTTGTTGTAAGACATAATCTGTTCCTCGCATAGCATATTTTCAGGGATCTCATTTGACGGGGTCGCAAACCATATTTCAGATTTTCTTTCTACTGGTTTATTCACCTGTGATATTTGAATTCTTTGCATCGTTTTGGGAGGGACTTTTGTTTTCCGTATTGCGAATCCATAATATTTTTCTTTATTTTCATTGTCTATTAAATTTAGTCTGGCGCTATCCGTCAATAGCACTGGCTGTGTCTGAACTGCAATGGGGATCACTACTTTTTCCATTATTCCACTATTTTCTTGATTTCGTTTGACCTGTACTGCCGCATATCTCCTATTTTTATTTTTGCGGATTCAATGCTTTTATTTTTTAAATTTATTTTATTCTTGCGATGTCTCTCAGAATATTAGAAAAAATTGATGACTATTCTATGTCCTTTTCGCAAGACTTAAGGCTCAAAACATTGCGACATTTCGTCACCAAAAATTTTGTCTACTGTTACATTTTCTTCGTAACCTCTGTTACAATTTCTTAAGGTAGAAATTTCTTCCTCTACCTTAGCCGGATAGACAAGCCTTTGGTTAGCCACGTCTAATAGTACTCTATTTAGACCTTAAAAAATTTGCGCCAATAATGGCTTCGTACGGAAAGTTATCGCATATTATAAAATTTTTCGGAAGGATTTTGTTATCCCTCTTTACATTTAGGTGAATTAAACCTTTTGTATCCAATTTATGTCCTGTCACGCTAGTTAAATTGGGATTAATAGAGTTCCTCTGTAACCTAATATGCAGAGGCAACATATTAATTACGCTTGAGTTTATGATACTAATCGTTGCACCAGAGTCAATCAAAGCTTTAAAGTAAACCTTTGCTACACAAAAATCATTAAATATAGGTAACTTGTTAATACTATCACTACAAGACGGTACTACTATCAGTTTGGATCTATAAAACATTCTAGGCGCCCTCTAGGTCCAATTTATTCTTCTGAGGGGCCTAATACATGTTCCCGTGGATTTATTTTGTACGTCGGTGTCTACAATAGAGATTCAGACATGTGAGATTCCGTAGGCATATCTAATTGATTTACATTTGTCTGCCTTCGCCATGTATTATTACTATAGTTTGGATTTCTTGCGCCAGTGCTGGGTGTTGGTGCTGACAGCAAATACTGTTGGCTTGAAAAATTTGTATTTCCCGTCGGCCGATAATTATTTTGTCTGTTGGGGGGAGGGTTATACAAATTAGGTTGGTACGCGTTGTAAGGTGCTGATTGGCACAATCTTCCCTGGCTATAGCTTAGTGCACCACCGGTGCTTAAATTTGTTCTTCCGAACAAATGGTTGCCATAATTTTGCGTACTGCCAACAGCAATTCTGTGTGTGCTGTTGGGGGCATAACGGCACTCCCTTGCGATCTGCCCAGGTCGATTACAAATATAGCATCTTATTGTTGTATGGTTATTTTCATGACTAGATTGTTTGACAGGCTGAAAACGTACTGTTTTTTGCCTAGCGGGTTCTTGCGTTTTATTTATTTGTAGCACTGGGGAGTCATCCCTTGAAAAGAAATTGGGAGACGCCTGATCGCCCTTGTAGGCCATACTTGCGTTTGATTTGCCTAGGCTATTTATTTTTGCTTTGATGTAATTGGCTACGATCGTATCGACTTTGATCAATCGCTCTACTATCTGAACTGCAAAATCTAATGACTGAATATTTTTGTATATTACCATTCTATATAGTTTTGGGGGTAGCCCTTGCAAAAAGTTATGTAATATGACTTTTTCATATAGCTCTCCCAAACCTTCTCCGTATTTGTTTCTACTGAAATACGTATATTATCAAGATATTCCCTTATATTTTGTGAATGGTCAAAGCATACCATTCCGTGTTTTAATTTATTTGTAGAACTGGTTTCGATAAATCTGTCTTTAAATGCCGTTAACAATTTGTCCACTGTATTTATTGGCAAGTTGGCGTCATCGCCTATAGTACGTTCAATCTGCTTTAGAAAGGTTAAGGCCTAGCCTTTTAATCTTAATAGAAGCATGCCAACTAACGTTTCTAGCTCTTTTTTTGTTAATTCTACAAACTGGGCCAATTGGATATTAAATTCGTCAATATCCGATTGTCCATTGTACTCTGAAATAGACTTTGCTATTTCTACATTTTTGCGACCAACTTTTGCGCCAAAATTGATTTTTTTTTGCGTTTGAATTACTCAAAATAAATTTATTTTTTCACTTAACCTATTTTGGGGGAGGCTATTATCTCCTATAAGATATTTTAAAGGGGTTCCTGTAGTAGCTTAGCGGTTATAGGCCTAATCACTTTACTTATATATCTGTATCTCTCCAATAATTAAATTTAAATTACAAAGTTTATAGCCTAATTATTTCGCATGATTTTCTCTAATTTCCGACGCGCCATTTATAGCGATAAAAAATTTATGTGGTACTGGGCTTAATTGTGGTCATAAATATTGACCGCGTCAAATGTAATATTATGTTTAAAATCCGTGAACTTACACCTTATAAGTTCTTCGATAGCGCCACTTATAGCGCTAAAGACTGTGGCATTTAAGGCGTTAAAGGTCGCGCCGTTTCCCCCGGGTAAATTTTTCTTAGGTCGAGTGATAGGCTAAGGAAACTATAAAAATGATAAGAAAATCAAAGGTTCTGCCGGGTAGTTTTACGATCGCATCGTCCGAGCCGTTATAGCTTATTTCGTGCCGTCGAGGGCTGCACAGGCTGCGAAAAGGGGGGGGGGATAGATAAATGAGTGACCACGCCACTCGCTGAACGCGAGAAAATAAAATATGTAATTATGTAAATGTAACCTCCTTTCCTTGGGTTATCTCGAAATCAATTACCTCTAATGTTATGTAGAAATCAGATCCCCTGGGAACGTACCTTGGAGACATACGAACTAATTACCTGTCGTGCAATTAGATATAGACATATAAAACAAAATAAACACAAATAGAAGAGCAATATATTTATTGTAACTTACATTTTAGGTGTTCAACAGGGCTCACTTCAATTGACGGCAAATAATAACCAAGTCTCTACAATGACTGCATAATAATTTGAATCGCAATGCCTGAATGCCAATATAATTCTGCTCTTAATAATAATCCAAAAAGCACTTTTTACCACACTATCAAACATAGTCCTCGTCCTGCGCTCTAAGAGCTGACCCACAATTGGCCTAATTCCTGAGGCGGGCCAAACCCTCCGTCCAATAATCTGTCTTAAATATTTTTGATGATTTAAACGTTCACACAGTCTTATCACTTAGGTTTCCCGTAGAAACATTGTATTTTGTAGTTTTTTTTATTACCGCTTTTCTCGGTAAAATTCAAACTGGATAGTGCCATCCTTCGTATGAAACTCATATACAATTTTGCTCTCTGCTGATTAATAACTTTTCTTTTTTTTGAAACTAGATTTAAACTTAATTATAGGAAGTTGGAATTATCTTTAGAAAGAAGGAACTTTATTTTTTTGTATTTTAAATATATCATATTTTACTCACGGTA
The DNA here is from genome assembly GCF_049724085.1 of Artemia sp. Qi Xiang Cuo. Classification (NCBI taxonomy): domain Eukaryota; kingdom Metazoa; phylum Arthropoda; class Branchiopoda; order Anostraca; family Artemiidae; genus Artemia; species Artemia sp. Qi Xiang Cuo. The sequence continues at coordinate 19,906,772 of NC_142802.1, read as the reverse complement.
CACAAGAGTTTCACATGAGTATGATCTAGAAACGACACAAGGCACTGTACACCCGATTTTTCAAATTATCTGTCTCAGGAATGAAGAGGATCAATTTGAACCATTCAGGGAGTGTTGTTGGGGGGGGGCGGCTGATCAAGCGGAATTCAAATTCTGTCTTGGGGGGGGGTAGACAAAAAAAAACACTTTGTGTGTCCAGGGCTTCGGAATAGCATATTCGTAATATCTTGGAAACAGCTTATGATATGAAGTTGAAACTTTCAGGCACTATGGGAGGAGGAAGGAAGCAGGTAGGGCAATTGAATTTCAAATATTATGTTTGGGAGAGGGGGAAGAGGCTTACTAATTTTGTGTCTGGTCCGGCAAAATGTTTTCGCACTATAAGCTTTTCTGGTACTCAAAAGGCACGACTGGAAAACCAGCTCTTACTTATGTCCATTTTCATCTATTGAGTCCTTCTAGTAAATATGTGGACCATATTCTGAGAAACTGCAGTATCCATGCTCTCTTTCCCTTCTTCGGGATGTCTCAATTGGATTTTAGCCGAATATTTATCAGTCCATTTCTGGGCCGAAGCTTTATTATTGATAAAAACCCATAGTACAAAAATAAATATAATTATATTTTCAACACAAGCCTGACATTACGTGATGCCTGTGAAGCTTACGTCCAGAGCTAGAAACGTTCCGTTTTTTATTTCCATGCGATGTCTTAGGCTAGAAAAAAACAAGATTTGTTCTCCCTCTGGAAAGTTACTGGATACTATACTGTAATTCAGAGGTTTTATTCTCCATTTCATGGTCCCCTTACTGAAAAAAGGAGATTGGTGTTTCAGAGGATTTCTTCTGTTGTATATGTATAAGAGGGGGGGGGTTAAAATACGAAAATAGTATTTCAGACCAGTAATAGATTTGGAGAGGAGGTCCTTCCGATGAATTTGAAGGAGGGAACCCCCCCCTCCTCGCGTAAAGGTATGCTTACATCCTAGGACTCACATAACACAAAACAATGCGACTGTAAGTGGTTTGCTTCTTTTTATGTGTTATGATATATTTGGAAATGTTCTTACAGATTCTTTTTTTAAGGAGGGGAGGAGCAGTGAGGCCACAAGCTCTGGCATCTTCAGCATGTTTCAGCTTTGCTATTCTAATATTTATGTTCTCGATAATGGCCAGTTTAAGTCACAGTCCCTATCTATCGGAAGAAAAAAATTGTCAGAACCTAGAAGCTCGCGTTTCCTCGTCTACGGGGCAAATATTCAGATAGATATGTATTTTCGACTGTGTGCGTTTTGTTGCTTTTCTCGTCTTTTTTATTAACACGGGGAGTTTTTTTTTTACCAAGTTTGGAAAACTCTCCACCCATATCACCCTACACACAACATAATATACAGGCAACATAATATTTTCAAGTTCCTAATTACATGCATTTTATTTAATTCTTTTAGGGTCTTATTGATATACTCCTGCTTGATGTAGCTGCTGCAGCCACGGCTTACAGCTTTTTCAAAGTAAATTCTACAGCAGGCTGGATTCTGGCTCCCTACCTTGCCTGGCTATCAGTTGCAACGGCATTGAATTACTATGTCCGGAAGAAAAATAGTGACACGGATGCTGCTGCTGTTGTTAAGAAAGGAGAATAGAATATTCTTTATTCCTACTAATCATTGAATTCCTACTATTTATTTTGTTGCTTATACTTTTGAATTAAAATCCCGATGGGCTTTGCTTTATTTTGTTTTGTGTTAAAACAAGTATTGTACCGGAAAGTTGTTAAGTCAAAACAAATGTGTCACTTAAACATGATATTAAAAGAATCCAGATTGATGAATAAAATTTGAAGATTTCGGTTGGAAAAAGGAAAGTCATGAATTCAGTGAAAATCGAGCAGATTTCACCTCGAAGCAAAATGACCAAACGCACTGTTTAAACCCAAAGAATATTAAAGCCGGAATAGTTAAAGATCAATCTGGGTTGTTACTGGGAAACCTTTTCGTCCATCTATAAGCTCTATGGTTAATTCAGTACAACTTTTACGTTCGAGATTATTAATTTGTAATCCAGATTGTCTCTGGAAATACCTCGAGTCATATATTTCAGAAAGGAGACTTTTTAAATAAACTGTTGGATATGTTTTAGACATATTACAAGGCGTACTAAAGCTTCTTTTTTTCTGGCGAGTAAACCATAATTATTGGGCAAATATGACAGTAGTTGATGCCGAATTTGAAGCCTAGATTAGTTTATCAACAGTGCACTGAGAATTAGTGACTGTACTAAAAAGCCTTAAAAACATGGCTCCACAGTTATCAAACAATACCCAACGGGTAAGTTATTCATTTGAACTTTATTTTTCGAATAACTTTAAATTAAAAATTCGGTCGCTATTTTATGTGTAGGTAATATTTACTAGGGAATATTTTCCATGGAGGAGAATTTTCCGCAGGGATGGAAGGTATTTTCCAGGGGAACTTATTCATTGGAGAAGATCTTCTGTCGTTTAATCCCCTTTACTTTTTTTTTCATTGGGTGTTCAGTATCCATTATAAGACAATTTCCCAAAACAAGTTTTCAGGTATCTTAAAAAGACATTTAGGCATTCACTGGCAGTAAACTGAGTAAAAAAGTGATTGAATGATTAAAACCACGTAAGAACATAAAGATAACACCTGGTTTCCAAATAGAAATTCAAAAGAAATGTATATGTCATTGAACAGCTACAAATCTAAGCTACATATTATAATATGACTAATATTAAAATTCTTCAAATTGAACGTTTTAGATTATTCATTAATTGACAATTAACGGACTACAGGAGAATATTTTTAGAAATACTAACTAAGCTATCTTGTTTAGATAATTTCGGAGACCACACTGCCTTTCCATGACGATAAAATAAAAGTTCCAAATAGGGATAAAATCCTTTTTTAATAGACAGTGCATAGAAAATTCACAAAAAATATTAGATATTTTGTGAATATACTATGGGGACCCCTTTATCCCCTTTGTTAGCTAATATTTTTGTGGAGAATATTGAAACAATTGCGTTAGATTCCTATTTCTTATAACACATTTTCTGGGGCCGGTATATGGATGACATTATTTCAGTATGGGATTATGAGGAGGAGGAATTAAAAGGATTTTTGGAACATCTTAATTGTTTGGGGGGGGGCTAAAGTTTACTGTTGAATTAGAAGAGAATGGGAAACTTCCTTTTCTTGATTGTCTTCTTTTGAAAAATCAAAATACTCTGGATTTTAAAATTTACATAAAACCGACAAATAACAATAGATTTTTGTCTGGAAGATCCGGTCACGCTCGTCAATTAAAAATTAGTTTGATCATTTCTTTAACTGACCGGATCTTTAGTATTTGCTCTCCAAAATTTTTTTGATACTTATAAGCGACATGTATCCAGAGTGGTTAATTAACCAGACTTTTTCAAAGAGACGAAAAAGGTTTCTAGAGATTTCTAAGGAAGTCTTGGAGACAACTCGAGAGAAGGATGTTTTTTGTTCCTCATCATATATACCCGGGCTAAGTGAAAAACTTAAAAGAATTTTACAAAGCAATGGTTTAAGGGTAGCTTTAAAGAGTAATAATACTTTGGGTAGTTTTCTAAATTCTGGGAAGGATCTAATTTCATTGGGGCATTAAAGTGGGGTTTATCAGATCCCATGTACTTGCAGAAGCTCATATGTGGGACGTACTAACCAGAGTTTGGAAATGAGATTATTATTGCATAAAGATTCTATTTCTTCGGCTTTAAAGCAAGATTCTAAGTCTGAAGATTTTACTTCAGCCCTTTCAGAACATATTTTCAATTTTCCAGGGCATTTTATTTTGTTCGAGAATGTCTCTTTGATTTCTACTGATCGAGGTTTAAAGCAAAATTTTCGTGAAACTCTTGAAATAAAGAAAATCTTATTCAAGAATATTGCTTTGAATCAGGATACAGGTGAATTTGGGCTGAACTATATCTATAATAATTTATTGAAATCTGACAGAGTGAAGTCCAATTCACCCAATGTAGTTGACCTTTGTCTAAGTATTATAGCAATGAATGCTAATGAACCGAATCCAAGAACGTCAAAGGGGCTAGCTTCCGCCTTTGCCTTCAAAATAATTAGATAATTAAACAATATGAAGTTTTATTGGATTTCGTATATAAACTTTTGTTTTAAATTGTTTTAGTTCAGTCTTACTACTGATGACGGTCACTGTATATGTGACCGAAATATCTGGTATTTATTGAGAATTTTCTATGCAATGTCTATTGAAAAAGGATTTTATCCCTATTTTGAACTTTTATTTTACTATCTTGTTTTGTTATATTTATCTCTTTAGTTGACAATTGACATATTAATAGAATCACTTTTCTCACCTGCTCCCAAAAACATTACTTTTCTTACGTAAGTTTGACATATTCTGACTTGCTTATATTTGTTCAATAGCAAACGTTTGTACCACTCTATCGATTGTTGAGATACTTAACTAAGTGATGCACGTAAATTGGGCGGTACATTGGCTCGGTTCTGCTTTTGGAATAATTCCAAAGTTTCACCTTAAGAACCTTGGCCTTTTCGGATAAACCCAGTTCAAAGGGATCTATTCTTTTGAAAGATTGAAAAATTCTTTTTTTAGCATGGAAAGATTCAGGGTGACATAGGTGACAGAAAACTGTACGTTTTCGTTTCTTAACCGCAAAAGTAAGGTCATTAACATAAAACAAAAACATAAACGGTCCAAGAATAGAGCCTTGAGGAACACCAAACTCAACTTCAGGCAAAAAGCGGGAAAGGGAATCTATGGAGAAAGTTGTACCTGACAAATAGGAATCACAACAAGCATGAGCCTGTCCTCTTACACCAATTTGTGATAGCTTATACAGCAGAATCTCTTGAATTTAAGAATCAAAAGCCTTACGGAAATCTAGGAATATAGCAGCAGGAATCAAACCAGAGTCAAGCGCGGTGTGGAGAAAATTTCAAAGAGTTATACGTGCATGCTCCGTAGAATATTTTGCTCGGAGGCCAAACTGAAAATCATGAAAAAATCTTTTAGCCTCTAGAAAAGAAAGTAGACGGGAAAGCATGCTCTTTTCAATAATTTTGCTAAAAATAGACAGCAAAGACATAGGACGATAATTGGCTGGATCATTTCTTGGTCCAGTTTTATGCAAAACAATTACTCTAGCTCGCTTAAGAGAACTAGGTAAAATTCCATTTTCAAAAGAAAGATTTATAAGCTTCGTCAATGAAGAATGGAACTAGAAGGAAAACTAGAAGGAAGAATGAACTTAACTACCATAGTTGGAATACAGTCAGGGCCAGACGACAAAGAACCTTTCAAGCTATTTACAATCTTGGCTACTTCAACATCAGTCGCAGGATATAACACCATCGATTTCAGACAAGGCGGACCAAGATAAGATTTGTAATCTGGTTGTGACTGCGAAGACCTGACTGAAGAAGCAGTGGTTTTCCCAATAGTGGCAAAATATGATGTAAATGGTTCTTGAACAGATGAAACAGCCTCAACAACCACTTCGCCAAGTACAAGACTTGGAGGGATAGAAGGAGCCGGAGACGAACGTTTGAGGACGGAATTGATCCCTTGCCAAGTTTTTCGAATATCTTTCCCACAATCCGAGAATTTTTTGGAACAGTAAAGGAATTTGGGTGTGCGTGTAACTGAACCCCCGTGTAACTGAATCCCAAGCAACTGAACCCCTGTAACTGAACCACCGTGCAACTGAACCCCCGTGCAACCGAACCGCCGTGCAACTGAACCCTCATGCAACTGAACCCTCGTGCAACTCAACCCCATTTAACTAAACCCCCGTGTAACGGAACCACGTGCAACTAAACCCCCGTGCAACTGAACCCTCGTGCAACTCAACCACCGTACTTACATTGGGTAAAACACAATAGGGTTATGAACCATAGTTATTTAACCTTTAAACTGTTTTAAATAAATGGACGTCCCAAAATTTAGATTGAATTTATTTGGGGGGGTGGTGGAAGCCCTCCGATCACTTTTAACTCTGTAAAGTGCACTGGAAATTTTGATTTCCAATCGAATAAGCCCCCCCTCCTCCAAAGTTCATAAAAAAATTCTACTAAAACCTTATGTTTTAGCAATGAGCAACTAGCTTAACTTACAGCCCTTGCCCCAGATGCTGCTGGTGGGGTTGTTAACCCCAAAGGCATGGTTATTTGATCTTCAGACTATTTTGAACAAAACATTTATTTTTATTTTGATCGGATGTATTTGGGGGGGAATGTCGGTTAAGTGGGAAAGGCTGATTGTCATGTGATTACCTATGATTCTTCGAAATTGAATTTGAACTTTCAATTTCCAATCAAATGAGCCTCCTTCGAAGTTTTTACGACCATCCCTTCTGTAAAAACCTTAAATTTTAACAATTGATAACTTGCAATAACATACAGATTGCTGATACAGGTGTATCGGCAATTTTTTTTCGAACAGCTTAGCGTATCAACATGAAAATTCTGGGGCATCTACCTGCTACTACTACTACTACTAATTCAACACTATTATTACTTTTACTGCTCCTACTACGACCTCTGCTACTACTAAACTAGCACTATTAAGACTACCCATATCAAGTTGAAAATTTGACAGAATGAGGTATTTGTAGTGGAACACGAACTAAATCAAAAGACACTATGTGCACGCAGATTTTCAAAATGGCATATCTCGAAAAGGGATTTTTGTATTAAGTTGGAACTTTCAGAGAGTGCTTAAAGGGAAAGTCAATTCACCAAAAGGAAATATGTGCACACTCAAGCCTGGATTTACCACTAGGTCCCTAGGCCCGGACCTAGAAGCACATAATGCAAGCGGGAGCAATAAATTATCACTGAGTAATTTTTTCCTGACAAAAACTGGACTGATGTGGTTTATCGTCACCAGGTGTACTCTGCGGCCACACTGCCTATTCACAGAAAAGTGACTAAAACAACACAGGAATTCCATGGTCACTTATAAACTGTCAGATGTCTCCCAAGAATGGTAGCTGAGAGTTCGGTATTACCCCTCTCTTTCATCACTTTTCGCTCATCAGTTGTGTTCTGTTAACACACAGTTACATGGTTACACACAGTTACAATTACATGGGGATCCCGTCACACGGGGGTATAGTTAAATGGGGCTGAGTTGCACGGGGGTTGAGCTGCACGAGAGTTCAGTTAAAAGGGGTTCAGTTGCATGAGGGTTCAGTTGCACGGGGGTTCAGTTATACGGGGCTTCAGTTACATGGGGGTTCAGTTACATGGGGGTTCAGTTACACGGGGATTGAGTTTCTAGGGGGTTGAGTTGCACGAGGGTTCAGTTAAAGGGGGTTCAGTTGAATGAGGGTTCAGTAGCACGAGGATTCAGTTGCACGGGGGTTCTGTTGCATGAGGGTTCAGTAGCACGAGGGTTCAGTTGCACGGGGGTTCGGTTATACGGGTTCAGTTACATGGCGGTTTCAGTTACAGGGGTTCACTTACCCGGGGGTTCAGTTAAAATGGAACAAGGAATTTGGCCTTCCGTCATACAGAGTTGAAAACATTCCTGTAGAGTTTGAATCGCTGAAGACGTGCAGCATTCAAGAGTGGGTTTGCTGACTCAAAAGCTTTCTAAAGGTTATTTTTTCTTCTCCTTAGAAGACCTTTAGAAGACCAACTCTGTAGAAGACCAGGGGTCATTCATGGGTTAAGGGGAATAGATCTTTTTGATCTTGAATAAGACCCTCACTTGAGCAGGCATAGAAGAATTCATTCCGGATTTATTAACCGTATGAGTGAGAAATATGTGAGAAAAAGATTTGATTCCTTTGTTTTGTATAAGCACAGAGAATAAATATATCAATAGATAAACCATTGAAATGCAAGAAAAAGTAACTTATTGCTCTCATTTGGAAAGGCATAGAAGAGTTGATAACGAAGATAAACCGTATGAGTGTGAAATTTGAAAAAAAAAAGTTTTATAACAGTTACGATTTGAACAGATAGAAAAATCCATACGGGAGACAAATTTATAGTTTTCTGCCGGTTCTGCGTCGAGTAAACATCAAAATGTGGATGCACGACACAAACCATTAGATTTTCTTTATATTCAGGGACTTCTCTGAAACCTCTACCAAAGTCACTCGATTGTGACTAGAAGCACTAAATATAGAATACACATTTAACCCGTAGTTCTATAAAGTGGCCAAGCATGTTTTGAAACTATAGTCCAGGTTATATAAGACAAGCAGAGTGGCTTTTGAGGCAACATCCGTTTTTTTAGGAGCCAATCAGAGACAGCAGAGGTTGCTCAATATACGATAACTTGATTGGTGATTGGATTTGAATAAAAGGAATGGTTTTCATTATAATTCATATTAGTAAGAGAATTGAATTCAGAGAGAATAGAACGTCACTTTTAAGTTGTTCCTTTTGAAAAAACAAGTTAGGATTTGCTCTAGCTTTCAGAAGATATTCCACAATGTAAGCTCTTCCTTTCGCAACAGCATGGTATAAACAATCCCCAAAATTTGGATATGCCCCTTCTTTTAATAGAACTTTTATTATTTCCAAATCATTAGCTTTTATAGTTGTAACTAAAGGTGTCTCATCAAATGCACTTATTATATCTAACTCAGCACCGTATAAGATAGGCAACTGACAAAGATCCGCTCTTGCTTACAAAATTGCATGATGTAAAGGTGTTTGACTACTTACAAATTTTTTTTGGAAATTTTCAAAGAGGTCCATAAGAATGGCAGCTAGGATTTGCACCAACTTTCAGAATATATTCAACGACATCAACTCTTCCTTCCCCAACAGCATGGTGTAAATACTCCCCATAGTTTGAATTCACCCCACTTTTCAGAAGAAATTAGACTAGATTCCAATTGTTAGCTCTTATAGCTGCGACCAGTGGCATCTCATCATAAACATCCTTTGTATCTAAATCGAAACCGCATGAGTTTCGAAAGTATGTGATGATTTCCAACGAAGATTTTCAATAAATGGCATAGCTAAAAGGCGTAGCCTCAACTCTACATACTCTACCTTAACAGGTACTGACGGGCTAAAATTTTGAAAGCTGAAATCACAAGTTTTTCTTTGTTTTGGATTCAAAGTCCTGCTCGAACTGTGATCATCTGTTTCTTCAAAATACCTTTTTCCTGAAGGTTCAATTTTGGAACTGCATGTGCCCAATTCGTCAGGTGATTTGGTGGCAATACATTCAACCTTGATAGGTACAGACACAAAAGACTTTTCAACGCCAAATTCATGAGTTTTACTTTTTTTAGATTCACAGTCTTGGTATCCTGGTCACTCATTTCTTCAAAAAGCCTTTTTCTTGACGGTTCAACTTTAGAAATGTTTGCAACCGGATCATCACGTAACCAGGCCGAAATACATTTTGCCTTAGTATTTTAGGGCCTTGGAATAACCCTCCTTGGAAACGTTCCCCATGGGTCTTGGAATAACCAAGGCCCATGGTATTTTTTCATAGTTGAAAAAAGTAATGATGAAGAGGAAGGGAAATCTGCAAACCAAGATTAAAATATCGGAATTTACAGTGATGACAGTGGTCAAACATGGCTCTGAAGCATAGGCACTCCAAAAACGGAGGAAGATTTGCCAATTTTTTCCAGAGAAATTGCCTACAGATTGATTTGGGTACCCAACTGACTGACCTTAACAGTAGGCTGTACGAAAAATCTGGTTAAATCTCGCTGTCTAGGGCTATAATGAGGAAAAGGTTATCTTTTTCCTTATTTCCTCAAGGCAAATGAGTAAAATATCTTCGGTATTTTCTCAATGGAAATGCCAGAGATTATCCTTTTCACCCAACCATCTTGGGCAAAACAAAAAATAGGTCTTCCCTGGTTGAGGTGGGAGGATGTTGTAAGGAAGGTTTTAAGCGAAATTGGAACTTCCCTGGAGGGTGTAAAGAAGGGGGATTTGAATAGAGTGGGATGGAGGATGAGCCTGCGCTGTTTTGTTGGCCTTAGGTAGCTTGGGACAAACACCACAAATGCCACGGAGGTTTTCTTAAATGCCCTTAATGGTATGTTCATCTGTACTCAACTAAGTCTTTGAAAGTTCTTTGATAGAAATCCCTAATAATTGCAAACATGAAATTAGGTGATATTGAGTTTTTTACTCAGACAGGAAGGATAAGTTACATAGAGAGGGAGTAAGGCTCGTGATGAATAGGGAAGCTTCTGAGAAGCAGAACGGTAGTTGCTCATGATATAACTAAAAGTGCAGGGTATCAGTCATAGTAGTATACACTTCTATAGAACCGACTGAGCAGTATAGTATTGACCCAGATGAATTTTACTTACAGCTATAAAAGTAATTAGACAGTTAGAAATGTCTTGTAGAAATATGGCTTTTTTTTATTGAAGATTTTAACACCCAGGTAGTTAGAAATGGAGATAGATGCTATCCAAACCTGGATAAACCTGGTGTAAGGTTGCCCCTCCTTGCAGGGCTAATAAATTTGGTAGCGTGATACAAACTGAGGCGTTGGGTAAGAATCGGTACTCAGAATTCAGTGACGACTGATTTTATTCATAAAATAAGATGAAAAGGAAAATATTCTAATTCTATCTATTTTAGCTATTTCCAAACCTCTTCTAAGGTCAAATGATCTACTTGTTCAAATCCACCGATGTATACCGAAAAGAAAAAGATTAAGTTAATCCTAAGCTAACGAATGTTTTAACTTAAAGGGGTTACACTTGAACAGCTAGTCAAGGCTTGAGTTCTGGGTTATAAAAATCCTTTAGTTCAAGTTATTTTTGAGCTAAGCTAAGAATAAACGTACTTGCTTTTAATTCAAATTTCATTGACCCAAACCAAGAGATTCTCTATTATTTCTTGAAAAAGGGCTGTGTATTGTTTGGACCTTTATTAAACTTTAACTTTAACAGGGAATGCTTAATTGAAAATATCTGGACATAAAGGTTTGGAAATTCTTACACTGATAATATTGTTCCCCTCTTCCCCTGACCTGCCTGTATAAACATTTAGGTTACTTTTGTATAAACATGCAGTACGGGGTTAACGAAATGAAAGAGTGATTAAAAAGGGGAACGGTGTTCCTCTTCGTATAAACGTCTGAAGATTACACAAGGGGGGTGTTTAAGTAATGTTATTATCCGATAATTCCAATTTTCGAATATAAGGTCCTTATAAAGTCAAGCTAAGTCTCAAGGGACTCTAGGCTGAAAGGGGAAGCCCAAATGGCTCTCCTAGCTTTCTTTTCTTGGTTGAGATTTTCTTTCCTCCTTAAACTCTCAGTTATTCAAAGCTTAAATTTCTGGGAAGAAATTTAATTTGGCTTATTCTAACCTTAAAAAAACGCTGTTTTGTCCAAATAGCCCAAGTCTTGTTTAGGTGAAAATGCGAATGAAAATATAAGTCCCAAAATCATCAATTTCTCTTATATACGTATTAAAATTATCTCCAAGTGACAGAAAGCCTTTTAGAGGTTTATCTTCTTACTTTAACCTTTATCTTCAAACTTTTATCCCCAAGGAGAATTTCAGACGGACAGTGGTAGCTTATCATTATTACAAAGTAAACACTTACTCTTTGTTCGATTTCGAAAAAAAGACTACCCTGTTTTCGTTCCCCAATCCCTATTTTAAGTTCTCTCTATTTTGTTCTTCTTTCCCGTCATTGGTCAGAGACCAGTGATGTCATCCTAATAATAGTTCTTTGTTCAAAAGTTAGTATCCGATTTCTCTATTAAAAAAACCCTGTTTTTGGTCATGTGATTCAAATCCCGTAATATCTTTGTCGTTGACCCCTCGAGTTTGAAACGGCAGTCCGCTATTTGTATTTGCATTTTATGGTCCTTGTTGAGTCAAGGGTACAATTGTTCAAAATCTAGCTAATGTTGTTTGTTTCCTTGCACAAAGAAAATTAATACTTCGTTACTCTTATCATTACGCAAAAGTCATACTTTGCTATCTTCACAATTGATTCAGGTTATGATGGCTTTCCCACATTTTTACAACCTCCCACACTTAAAATTCTTAGTACAGTTATTTTATCTTAATGAAACTATAACTTGCTAAGAATCAATTTAGTTCAATCTCCTTCTGTTCTAAATTTATCTGGAATCCTTGAGACTTTTGTTTCATGTAGTCTAACCATAGTTTTCTCAATGTTTTAAATATTCCAATAGAGACTAGTCCTAATAAGAATAGAAATAGATTAAGGGTATTGAAAAAAATGTCCAATAGCTAGCCGTTTTCCTTCCCTTTTCGTACTTTAAGGAAATGTGCATTTTTCTTAGCTCAGCTATGACAATATACGGCGTGGTGTTGTTCTTGAAATATATAGAAATTAAATCTTCAAATTCTTTGCTCCATTAGTTTTTTATACAAGCTATGGAGAGGTTTCCTTCTAGGCTAATTATCGATATATTTAAAGGTGCCGTTTCCTTAGTGATCTGTCCCCTATACATACTGTTCATCTTTAACCTTTCTGCAGTTAGACAACATTCTTCTGGCAATTTCACTATCGAGCTGCCTTTTATATATGTGAATTTACTGTTTTTTTTCTGTTTTATAATCGAAATGTATTCTTATTTCCTCTTTGAAAGGAGATGTGATTATATACTTTTCCCTTCCAATTCTTTTGATTAAGATTTTATTCTAACTTATAATTTTGGTTTGACACTCTTTATTAATTAATACATTATTTTCCATATAGTTTGCTAAACGGCAGGAGTTCATTTGTGTGCTTCGAATAATAAATTGTTGGTTGCACAATAGTGGTATACTCTTTAAATTACATCCTTTTTATATATTGTCATCTTCTAAAAAATTTCTAGTTTGATCTTTACTTAACCCAAAAAATTTGAACTCATTTTCTATTTGAAAGAAATACGAAGTGTTTGACACTGGGAACAGAATGTTGAACATTTCAAACATTCTGAACCCATCTTGCTTATTTGATATAGAAAAATCACAAATAACCAACAATTTCGATTGTTGTGTCGCCAAATTGCAGCTAGTCGATTTATAAAGTTCCAGTAGCACTAGATAGGGTCTCCTATAAGAATAATTTTCTTATGAATTTTATTGAATGACTCTTTTTTCTCTTTTTTTTATACATATTTGTCGGCTGACAAATACCTCTTGAACGAGATTAGATATTCATTCATATTCAGAACAAAACTCCTCTCAATCATCCGTGCTACTGACTCCTGTTTCATAGTCCTAGTCTTGTCCGTGCTAGTGACTCCTGTTTCATAGTCCTAGTCTTTCCGTGCTAGTGACCTTCATAGTCCTAGTCTTGTCCGTGCTAGTGACTCCTGTTTCATAATCCTAGTCTTTCAGTGCTAGTGACCTTCATAGTCCTAGCCTTTTCCGTGCTAGTGACTGCTGTTTCATAGTCCTAGTCTTTCCGTGCTAGTGACCTTCATAGTCCTAGTCTTGTCCGTGCTAGTGACTCCTGTTTCATAGTCCTAGTCTTGCCGTGCTAGTGAGCTTCATAGTCCTAGTCTTGTCTGTGCTAATGACTCCTGTTTCATAGTCCTAGTCTTTCCGTGCTAGTGACCTTCATAGTCCTAGTTTTGTTCATGTTAGTGACCCTTGGTCACACTAAATTTAATACTAACGGTTAACCGATATCTATAAAACTACGGAATTTGGGCCTGTGCCTTCTGGTGGTTCCCTAGCCATTACTTGGAGGCCGCAGTAGCTTCGGCACAATTGACTTAAAATTTTTGTCGGTGCTGGTGCATAGGTGTTGGAGCTAAACAATATTTTGCTTTTTGGCCTGTATCACCACAGCGGATACAAGTTGGAGGTTTTTTACATTTCGATTGTCTATATGGATCCTCGTAAGTCCAGCATTTAATGCAAGCATTTTTTCTTTTACTAAATTTATACTTGGAATAATTATCCCAAGTTGGTCTTGGCATATCTTTCTTTCCACAGTCCGAACATTTCTTTGCGTTATTTATATAATTTTCTATGTTTTGAAATTCTTCTCTGCAGTTATCTCTGTTCTCCAGGGGAGTTCTTGTCTCCTAAGTCAACCGCTGTTGCTCCAAACGACATGTCTGAGAAGTCCCTATACATTAAATCAATCAATTCAAATCTCTTCTCGACAAATAGGTTTTGAAGCCTACTTGTGACCATGGCATCTCTATATTGCCCTTCTAGAGCGTTTATTCTAAACTGTGCGTCTTGTAGTGAAATTTCTAACTCTTTGATTTTGTTTTCATTGGAACTCATGATTGATCTATCCTTATAAACTCTTAATGTGGAAACCTTTTGAACCTTTAAATTGTTTTAAACTACAAAATGCGTTAGTTTATAAATTGCGTAAGAATTAGCTCAATATCTCGATTTAAATTAACCCTCAAGGTTAATATTATAAAGTAAAGGTGAATATGGAGAAAGTAAAGGAGAAGAAAGAAAGAATCTTAGGAAGATAAAAGATAAAAGTCTGTCTGAGCTTCCCCCTTAGGTTAAAATTTCCTTTAATGGAAACTTTTCAAAGTTTTCTGTCTTGGATAGGTTTGGAAAACTGAAAAAACACCTTCTTGTGAGGAACAGAGGACTAAATTTTACTAAATTTTATGAATCCCCCACTTAAACGAAAGTTGCACCGAACTTGAGTACCGCTGCCACCAGTTGTAAGGTTGCCCCTCCTTGCAGGGCTGATTAATTTGATAGCGTGATACAAACTGAGGCGTTGGGTAAGAATTGGTGCTCAGAATTCAGTGACAACTGATTTTATTTATAAAATGACATAAAAGGAAAAATATTCTAATTCTATCTATGTTGACTATTTCCAAAACTCTTCTAAGGTCAAATGATCTACTTGTTCAAATCCACCGATGTATACCGAAAAGAAAAAGATTAAGTTAATCCTAAGCTAACGAATGTTTCAACTTAAAAAGGTTACACTTGAATAGCTAGTCAAGGCTTAAGGTCTGTGTTATAAAAATCCTTTAGTTCAAGTTATTTTTGAGCTAAGCTAAGAATAACCGTACTTGCTTTTAATTCAAATTTCATTAACCCAGACCAAGAGATTCTCTATTATTTCTTGAAAAGGGCTGTGTATTGTTTGGACCTTTATTAAGCTTTACTTTTAGCAGGGAATGCTTAATTGAAAATTTCTGGACATAAAGGTTTGGAAATTCTTACACTGATAAAATTGTTACCCTCTTCCCCTGACCTGCCTGTATAAACAGTTAGGTTAGTTTTGTATAAACATGCAGTACGGGGTTAACGAAATGAAAGAGTGATTAAAAAGGGGAACGGTGTTCCTCTTCGTATAAACGTCTGAAGATTACACAAGGGGGGGGGTTAAGTAAGGCGAGGGTCCAATAATTCCAATTTTCGAATATAAGGCCTTTATAAAGTCAAGCTAAGTCTCAAGGGACTCTAGGCTGAAAGGGGAAGCCCAAATGGCTCTCCTAGCTTTCTTTTCTTGGTTGAGGTTTTCTTTCCTCCTTAAACTCTCAGTTATTCAAAGCTTGAATTTCTGGGAAGAAATTTAATTTGGCTTATTCTAACCTTAAAAAAACGCTGTTTTGTCCAAATGGCTAAAGCCTTGTTTAGGTGAAAATACGAATGAAACTATAAGTCCCAAAATCATCAATTTCTCTTATATACGTATTAAAATTATCTCCAAGTGACAGAAAGCCTTTTTGAGGTTTATCTTCTTATTTTAACCTTTATCTTCAAACTTTTATCCCCAAGGAGAATTTCAGACATACAGTGGTAGCTTATCGTTATTACAAAGTAAACACTTACTCTTTGTACGATTTCCCAAAAAAAGACTACCCTATTTTCGTTCCTCAGTCCCTATTTTAAGTTCTCTCTATTTTGTTCTTCTTTCCTGTCATTGGTCAGAGACCAGTGATGTCATCCAAATAAAAGCTCTTTGTTCCAAAGTTAGTATCCACATTATCTATTAAAAAAAACCTTGTTTTTGGTCATGTGATTCAAATCACGTAATATCCTTGCCGTTGACCCCTCGAGTTTGAAACGGCAGTCCGCTATTTGTATTTGCATTTTATGGTCCTTGTTGAGTCAAGGTTGCAATTGTTCAAAATCTAGCTTATGTTGCTTGTTTCCTTGCACAAAGAAAATTAATACTTCGTTACTCTTATATTACGCAAAAGTCATACTTTGCTATCTTTACAATTTGTTCATTTTATGATGACTTTCCCACATTTTTACACTAGTATAGGAACAGAAAACAGTAGTAGCTACAGACTGGTGCAATTCTGTAAGTATAACAGTCTGTTTATAACCAATGCAGTGTTTGGCCATAAATGGCCCATAAGTTGAAATGGTTTTCACAAAATTGTAAGGCACCTAACGATATTGATTATATTATTGCAGTTTATGCATAACAGCATGGGCTGATTCCTACTGGTTTGACGTCATACACTTAGAAATATGACATCACAAGGATACTTTACGTCATTTGCGTTAAATATGGATGCTTACGTCATCGACGCTGTTCATTAATTAGTTTTTGCAAGTACGGTTATCAGTTTAAAAGAATTAAGCATTGAGTGAAGATTACAAAATGTTTGACAAGAGTGACAATCGTACTTTCGAATCATCTATAAAAAGTTATGCTTCTAAGATTGTAAAATCAACTACTGCGGAAATAACTGAGCCAAATTTCAGCATAACTGTAGATGTAAGACGAATGAAAACTTGGAAAAGCTCTTGTAGGCCTGCAAATCCAAAACTAAGAAAAAGTCATTATTTGAACTTTCTGAATCCGAGCGGGTCAGTGGCTGACAAGGCAAAATATATTTCCGACTGGACGCATGAACTGGGTGCAAATATTCACAAACCGTCAAGAAAAAGGTCTTTTGACGAAATGAGTGACCCGGGTAGCAAGGTTGTTAATCCAAAAAAAAGAAAAATTCGGGACTTGAGCTTTGAAAATTTGAGCGCGTCAGTACATGCTAAGGCTGAATGTATTTCTGCGGAAAAACCTGGTGAGTTAGGCCCAAGCATTTCTAAAAATGCATCAGTAGCTGTGAAGGCTGAATGTATTTCTAACAAATTGTATGACGAACCTGTTCAACATCTTCCAAAAATTAAACCGTTAGAAACACAGAATTTTAAAGAAACAAGTTGCCCAAATCTGGGAGAGGCTGATAAGGTGAAATGTATTTCGGCACGGTAACCTGATGAACCGGTTGCAAACATTTCTAAACTTGAACCGTCAAGAAAAAGGCTTTTTGAAGAAATGAGTAGCCCAGATAGCAAGGCTGTAAATGCAAAAAAAAATGATAACTCATGAATTAAGTGTTGAAAAGTCGTTTGTGTCAATACCTATCAAGGTTGAATGTATTGCCGTGAAATCACCTGACAAATTGGGCCCATGCAGTTTTAGAATTGAACCTTCAAGAAAAGGACATTTTGAAGAAACAGATGATCAAAGTCCAAGTAGGACTATTAATCCAAAACAAAGACAAATTTGTGACTTGAGCTTAGAAAAGTTCAATGCATCAGTAGCTGTGAAGGATGAATGTATTTCTACCCGATTATGTGACAAACCTGTTCCACATATTCCAAAAATTAAACCGCCAGAAAAACACAATTTTGAAGAAACAAGTGATCCAGGTCCGAGCCAGGCTAGAAGTTCAAAACGGAGAAAAAGTTATGACTTGAACTATTTTAGCACGTCGGTACCTGACAAGGCAAAATGTATTTTGGCCCGGTTACGTGATGAACCGGTTGCAAACATTTCTAAAGTAGAACCGTCAAGAAAAAGGCTTTTTGAAGAAATGAGTGACCCAGATAACAAGGCTGTGAATTTAAAAAAAAGGAAAACTCATGAATTTAGCGTTGAAAAGTCGTTTTTATCAGTACCTTTCAAGGTTGAATGTATCGCCACCAAATCACCTGACGAATTGGGCACACGCAGTTCCAAAATTGAACCTTCAAGAAAAAGGTATTTTGAAGAAACAGATGATAACAGTTCGAGCAGAACTTTGAATCCAAAACGAAGAAAAATGTGTGATTCTAGTTTTCAAAATTTCAGCGCGTCAAAACCTGTTAAGGTAGGAGTATGTAAAGTTAAGGCTACGCCTTTTAGCTATGCCATTTATAGAAAACCTTCGTTGGAAATCATCGCATACTTTCGAAACTCATGCGGTTTCGATTTAGACTAAAAGGATGTTTATGATGAGATTCCACTGGTCACAGCTATAAAAGCTAACAATTTGAATCTAGTCGAATTTCTTCTGAAAAGTGGGGTGAATTCAAACTATGGGGAGTGTTTACACCATGCTGTTGGGGAAGGAAGAGTTGGTGTTATTGAAATTATCCTGAAAGCCGGTGCAAATCCTAGCCATCAATCTTATGGACCGTTTGAAAATTTTCAAAAAAAATTTGTAAGTGGTCAAACACCTTTACATCATGCTATTTTGCAAGCAAGAGTGGATCTGTGTCAGTTGCTTATCTTATACGGCGCTCAGTTAAATATAATAAGCGTCTTTGATGAGACACCTTTAGTTACAGCTATTAAAGCTAATAATTTGGAAATAATAAAAGTTCTATTAAAAGAAGGGGCAAATCCAAATTTTGGGGATTGTTTATACCATGCTGTTGCGAAAGGAAGAGCTTACATTGTGGAATATCTTCTGAAAGCTAGAGCAAATCCTAACTTGTTTTTTCATAAGGAACAACTTAAAAGTGACGTCAAGAGACCATTGCTAGAGGAAACACCTTTACACGCTGCTATTTGTAAAGGAAGAGCTGATTTGTGTCAGTTACTAATCTCCCACCATACTGAGTTAGATCCCTTGAACAAAATTGGTAACACCCCTTTAAGTACAGCCATATTTGCTGAAAATTTGAATCTAGTAAAATTTCTTTTAAAAAAGGGCGCAAATCCTAACTATGGGGGTTGTTTATTCTCCGCTATTAAGGTAGGAAGAGTGGATATTTTAGAGTGTATTTTGAAGGCTGGAACAAATCCTAACTACTCCTCTATTACACCTAAAAAAACATATTATTCGCTTATTATAGATCCGACACCTTTACACAAGGCTGCTGCTTTAGGAAGGGTTGATATATGTCAGTTACTTATTTCATACGGTGCTGAGTTAGATACAATAGATTGTAATCAAGAGACACCTTTGATTACAGCTATTACTGCTAATAAATTGAATGTAGTGAAGTTTCTTCTGAAGAGAGGGGCAAATCCAAACTGTGGATGTAGGAATATCCCGCAAGAAAAACAAAGAAACACATTTCTTTTCTTCGATTTTTATCGAAGAAAATTAGGTTTGATACTTACAGAGGAGATACTTACCTGTTATGCTGCCAAATTCGATATTAGCACGTTATTTTACTATTTTGGTGTAGAATATAATTTGGATGAAGATCCTTTAGTTACTGCAAAGAAAGCTGATAATTTTTACCTCGTAAAATCGCTTTTCTTAAAAGAAGAAAATCCAACAGAGTTGATCAATAGAGTAAAAAAAAATTAAAAAAGGTAAGACTATTATGGAACCACATCAGGACGATCCTGACTATCAGATCTTGCTTGCGAATTGGCTTAAACAGCACATTGAGCTTAACATAAAACGTGAATCCAATAAATTGTTTGCGTTGTCACTTTCTATCTGCAATTTGTGCCGACCTGATCGTTCTCTTGAAAAATGCAAAACATTAAAAGACGAATGTCGCAAGAAAATCCGAGACCATTTTTCAAAAATATGCCCAGATAGTTATTTCAAAGACATTACCAAAATATATTGCTATATAAAGAGTCTAGGTCTACCAAGATGTCTCCAGTACTACCTCTGTTTCGAAGAAGACTTGGAAGTTTTTGACTTACATTTTGCCTCCCAAATATTAACAGATCTGTTGGAAAAAAAATGAAGCATTATTACCTGTTATTCGAAGTAGATTTGGAAGTTTTCGAATTGAATTTTCCGTCTCAAACATAGGGAGATCTAGTGAAAAAGTATATGTCAAAGCAAAATCTATTTCTGCCTCAATACATGATGAATCGGAAAGAGATTTCAAGAGAGATTTGACGAGGTAACTAAAGTAGCAACTGAGGTAAGTTTACAAATAGCAGTCCTAAGGATAGTGAAAACCAATGGAATTGGATTAATGTATCCTTAAATTACAAACGAAATATTATAGACATTCAATTTTTATTCCCCTGCTGGGGACGATTACTTCGGACATACATAGCTGTTTTTCCACAGAAACGCTGGGGACTTTTGAGCTCATAATTTTCTTGCCAATAAATTCTATTGAAACCAACAAACAACAATTCTCTGATGCAATTCACGACTTGTCAGCACAATGCTGGTCAGTAATCATTTTCCCTCCCAAGGCTTTGTGGATTTGTCGGAAAGTACGTTATGACACACTCAAACAAACACAACTGTGTGGGTGTATGTCTGTGTTTATTTATGTGTGTGTTAGTGTGTGTGTGTGTGTGTGTTTGAGTCTGTGTGTTGCCGTGTTTGTGTGTTTGTGTGTTTCAGTGGGTGTGTGTGTGTGTTTCAGTGTTTGTGTTTGTGTATTTGAGTGTGTGTGCGTGTGTGTGTTTCAGTGTTTGTGTGTGTGTGTTTCAGTGTGTGTGTGTGTTTCAGTGTCTGTGTGTGTGTGTTTCAGGGTGTGTGTGTGTTTCAGTGTGTGTGTGTGTTTCAGTGTGTGTGTGTGTGTTTCAGTGTGTTTGTGTGTGTTTGAGTGTGGGTGTGTGCGTTTCAGTGTGTTTCTGTGTGTTTCAGTGTGTTTGTGTGCCTGTTTCAGTGTGTGTGTGTGTGTTTCAGTGTGTGCGTGTTTGTTTCAGTGTGTGTGTGTGTTTCAGTGTGTGTGTGTGTGTTTCAGTGTGTGTGTCTGTGTGTTCTAGTGCGTGTGTATGTGTGTTTCAGTGTGCGTATGTGTGTTTCAGTGCGTGTTTGTGTGTTTCAGTGTGTTTGTGTGTGTGTCAGTGTGTGTGTGTGTGTTTCAGTGTTTGTGTGTGTGTGTTTCAGTGTGTTTGTGTGTGTTTCAGAGTGTGTGTGTGTTTCATTGTGTGTTTGTGTGTTTCAGTGTGTGTGTCAGTGTGTGTTTTTGTGCGTTTCAGTGTGTGTGTGTGTGTGTGTGTGTTTCATTCTGTGTGTGTGTTTCAGTGTGTGTGTGTGTTTCAGTGTGTATTTGCGTGTTTCAGTGTGTGTTTGTGTTTCAGTGTGTGTGTATTTGTTTCAGTGCGTGTGTTTCAGTGTGTGTGTATGTGTTTCAGTGTGTTTGTGTGTGTGTTTTAGTGTGTTTGTGTGTGTGTCTATCAGGCGTTTAACAATTGAGTATTAAACATTAAGAAGATCTTAACTAAAAACAGCCAAAAAAATCTGAACACTTACAATTCAGCTGTAGAAACAATCTGTCTGTTGTCAATTCCAAAATCCAACTGAAGGCTGAAGCTGTATAGTAGTGAGTGCGTTCTATAATTCTATTCAACTTGAAAATAAAATTCTTGACTACGAATGATGTAAGAAATAGCGATTGGGAAACTGCATTCAAAAGGGTTTAAACTCATTTCATAAAGACGATACCTTTTTTGTCAACATATGAAGAACCGTATCTATTGCCATATTAGCAATTGCATACTGCATCTGTCTAGTTTTTTATACAAAGCAACAAAAGAGACGAAAATTAATGAACAAGAGAGTAGTGAAGAATTATGGTATGCCAAGTAATATTTGGCAGGGAAAGTTAGTGGTGATAAATCGCTAGGGGTGGCACCGTGATTGCGTGATTTTCGGGGATTCAGGGAACCAAATTTTTTCGGGGTGACGCATATATTTTTGGAAAAATACCCAAAAATTTGGGGATAGTGCAAGCCCTGCTTGATTTCTAATCAGGCAAATCGAAAGACTAAACCACACGAGAAGAAAAAGCTCCGACTTTGCGGTTGACGCAATGAAGAATTGCCGCAAAATTAATTTGAAGTCAACCGAACGCTGCCGCCTCTGCCGGCGGTGGCATGCCTGCGGCATGCCGGTGGCGGATAAGCAAACAGCCAGTCAATTTCTAATTGCACCCGGGTACCTGCGGCAGGCCTACAACCCCCACCCTTCTTTTCAAATAACTTCATTCAAATTCATTTAGTGTGGCGTGCCACAAGTGCTGAACTAGAGTCTGAAATAGGTGAATTTGGTTTTTACCATAGTCTGAGAAAGATGAATCGAATTCTTTTTAGAGTTAGAGACATATTATGTGAGAATATATCAATATTCAGTCAAACACAGGCACCATAAGTAGCTCACAGCGGTATAATAGAGTCTGAAATAGATGAATTAAGTTTCTACCAAAGTCGGAGAGAGATGAATCGGATTTTTTTTAGAGTTAGTCACATATAAAGCGGGATTTTATCAGGATTTAGTCAGACACAGACACTATTACCAGCTCACAAATGATATACTAAAGTCTGATATAGGTGAGATAAGCCTTTGCCAAAGTCTGAGAGAGATGAATCGAATTGTTTTTAGAGTTAGAAACATATGAGGTGGGAATATATCAAGATTCAGTAAACACAGAAAATATTATCAGCTCAAAAGGGGATATACTAAAGTCTGAAATAGATTAATTACGTGTTTTACCAACGTCTGAGAGAGATGAATCAAATTCGTTTTAGAGTTAGAGACATATGAAGTGGGAATTTATCAAGGTTCAGTCAAGCACAAACACTATTATCAGCTCACAAGTGGTATGCTAGAGTCTGAAATTCATGATTTAGATTTTTACCAATGTCTGAGAGAGATGGATCGAATTCTTTTTAGCGTTAGAGACACATATAGTGGGAATTTACCAAGATTTGGTTAAACACAGACTTTACCATCAGTTCACAAGTGGTATACTAGAGGCTGAAATAGATGAATTACGATCTTACCATAGTCTGAGAGATTTGAACCGAATTCCTTTTAGAGTAAGAGACATATAAAGAGGGAATTTATCAAGATTTAGTCAAACACAGACATTACTATCAGCTCAAGAGTGATATACTATAGTCTGAATTAGGTGAATTAGGTTTTTACTATAGTCTGAGAGAGATTAATCGAGTTCTTTTTAGAGTTAGAGACATATGAAATGAGAATTTCTCAAGATTCAGTCAAACACAGACACTACCACCAGCCCAAAGGGTATACTTGAGTCTAAAATAGATGAATTCGGTTTCTGCCAAAGTCTGAGAGAAATGAAGCGGGTTCATTTTAGAGTTAGAGACATATGAAGTGGGAATTAATCAAGATTCAGTCAAAGCTGGACACTACTATCAGCTCACAAGTGAAACGGGTGAATTAGGTTTTGGCCAAAGTTTGAGAGAAATGAATCAGATTCTTTTTGGACTTAGAGACACATGAATTGTGAATTTATCAAGATTCAGTCAGACATAGACACGATAATCAATTCACAAGTGGTATGCTAGAGTCTGAAATAGATGAATTAGGTTTTTACCAATATCTGAGAGAGATAAATTGAATTCATTTAGATTTATCGACCTATGATGAGAGAATTTATCGAGACTCAGTCAAACACAGTCACGACTACCAGCTCACAAGTGATATACTAGAGTCTGAAGTAGTTGAAATATGTTTTTACCACAATTTGAGAGGAACGAATTGGTTTCTTTTTTAGAGTTAGATACATATGAAGTGGGAACACAACCAATAGCAGCAACACTTGGCACGCCATGCTAAGGGAACCTAAATGAACCTAGCGTGAAGGAACTTATTTGAAAACAGGTGTGGATCTAGGTTGGCCGCAAGTACCCGGGTGCAGATACAAAAATCACTTGTGCTGTCATCAATTGTGTTTCCGCTTCATGTATCTCTAACTCTAAAAAAGAATCCGATTCTTTCCTCTCAGACCTTGGTAACAAAAAAATTCTCCAATTTCAGACTCTAGTATATTACTTGTGAGCTGATAGTCGTGTCCGTGTTTGACTGAATCTTGATAAAAATTAATCTGAATCTTGTAACATCATATGTCTCTAACTCTAAAGAGAATCCAATTCATCTTTCTCAGACTCTGGTAAAAACCTAATTCATCCATTTCAGACTGTACTATACCACTTGTGAGTTTGTAGTAGTGTCTGTGTTTGACTAAATCTTAATGAATTTCCTCTTCATTTGTCTCTAGCTCTAAAAAAGAATTCAATTCATCTCTCTCAAACTTTGGTAAAAACCTAATTCATCTATTTCAGACTCAAGTATACCACTTGTGAGCTGGTATCAGTGTCTACGTCTGACTGAATCTTGGTAAATTCCTACTTCATATATCTGTAGCACTAAAAACAATCCAATTCATTTCTCGCAGACTTTTATAAAAACCTAATTCACCTATTTCAGACTCTAGTATACCACTTGTGACCTGATAGTAGTATTTGTATCTGACTAAATATTGATGAATGCCCACTTCATGTGTCTCTAAGTCTTATTGTGTCTGACATAATCTTCATATGTCTGTAACTCTAAAACGAATCCGTTTCATCTCTTTCAGATTTTAGTAAAAACCTAATTCACCTATTTCAGACTCTAGTATATCACTTTTGATGTGATAACAGCAACAGTGTTTGACTGAATCTTTTTAATTTCCAACTTCATATGCCTCTAACTCTAAAAAGAATCCGATTTGTCTCTCCCTCTCTCTCAGACTTTGGTAAAAACCTAAGTCACCTATTGCAGTAAGCTGGTAATAGTGTCTGTGTTCGACTGAATCTTGACTACTTCGTATGTCTCTAACTCTAAAAGAATCCGATTCATTTCTCTCAAACTCTGGTAAAAACCATAGTTCACCTCTTTTAGACTCTAGTATACCACTTGTGAGCTGTTAGTAGTGTCTGTGTCTGACTGAATCTTGATGGATTCCGACTTTTATATCTCTAACTCTAAAAAGAATCTGGTTCATCACTCTCAGACATTGGTCAAAACCGAATTCATCTAATTTAGACTCTAGTATACCACTTAAGAATTGATAGTAGTGTCTATGTCTGATTGAATCTTGATAAATTCCCACATCATTTGTCTCTAACTCTAAGAATAATCTGATTCATCTCTCTCAAACTTTGGTAAAAAGCTAATTCGCCCATTTTAGACTCTTGTATACCCTTGTGAGCAGTTGGTAGTGTCTGTGTTCGACTGAACTTTGATAAATTCCCACTTCATATATCCCAAATTATAACAGGAATTCTATTCATCTCTCTCAGACTATGGTAAAAACCTAATTCACCTATTTCAGACCCTAGTATATCGTGAGCTGATAGTAGTGTCTGTGTTTGACTGAATCTTGATAAATTCTCGCTTCAGCTGTCTCTGACTCTAAAAAGAATCCGATTCATCTCTCTAAGACTATGGTAAAACCTAATTCACCTATTTCAGACCCTAGTATACCACTTATGAGCTGATAGTATTGTATGTGTTTGACTGAATCTTGATAAATTCCTGCTTCATATGTCTCTAATTCTAAAGAAAATTCGATCCATCTCTCTTAGACTATGGTAAAAATCAAATTCACCTATGTCAGACTCTAGTATACTACTTGTGAGTTGATAATAGTGTCTGTGTTTGACCAAATCTTGATAAATTCCCACTTCATATGTTTCTAGCTCTATAAAGAATTCCCTTCATCTCTCTCTGGCTATGGTAAAAATTTAATTCATCTATTTCATACTCTAGTATACCGCTTGTGAGCTGGTAGTAGCATCTTTGTTTGACTGAATCTTGACAACTTCCCACTTTATTGGGCTCTAACTCTAAAAAGAATTCGATTCGTCCCTCTGAGACTTCAGGAAAAACACCTAATTCATCTATTTCAGGCTCTACTTTATCCCCTTGTGAGCGGATAGTAGTGTCTGTGTTTGACTGAATCTTGATAAATTCCCATTTCATATTTTTCTAACTCTAAAAAGAATCTGATTCATCTCTCTTAAACTTCGGTAAAAAACTAAATCACCTTTTTCAGACTCTAGTATATCACTAGTTAGCTGGTAGCATTGTCTGTGTCTGATTAAATCTTGATAAATTCCCACCTCGTGTGTCTCTAACTTTAAAAAGAAATTAGTGTTTCTAACATATCAAAAATGAATTTCTTTTGTTAAAAGTATATTTTATGTCATTTTAAGTCATGTCAAAAAAGTTGAAAAGTTTTCTAAGTAAAAAAAAACTGTCCATAATCAAAATTAATTCAAAGTTGTTTCAATGGTTAAGCATGTAAACCATCCGAACGCGATGTTTATGCGCTTTCTAGTTTTCATATTGCTCTTTACCGTCCCCTGAAGGTCGAGGTTCAAAATATTCAACGGATTGAATTCAATAGCTCAGAAATGGCTAATAGGGAGGGTTGTTTTTAACCCTAAAGATGATATACATACAATTTGGTAACTAACGGGCTACTGATTTGTCTAAATCAATTTGGTAACTAAATGCCTATTGATTTGAGTGATTTTAAATGTCCATTGATAAATCAATACTGTATAAAAACAATTTTTGGTGATCAAAACAAGCTTCAGTAACCATCAAAATAATATGTCTGTTAAGCAAGTATCTCAAATTACCGTGGTATGCACATTCTTGGGATGATGCAAAAAAAGTGGTCCGGAAACACCTCACTGATAACACTTGCCGAAAATCCTATTGAGAAATCGATTTTGCTAATAAATTGTTATGACGTAGTGACACTTAACACCAGTTGACCAACGTCCCGGAAATAATACATTGATTGCCTTAGAATGTACTTCCAAGAAGATAATTTCGTCAATGACTTGTTGGCTCAATCGCGTAACATGTCGTTCTTTTTACCATAGGAAATCAAGAGTCTCATGTTTGATTCTTACGTTAGACATAAATTTCATAAAATCAATGGAAAACTCCTTAGAAACTAAAAAATGTATCATAGGCAGCGCGCTAGCGCTGCCTAAGTTGAGAACGATGTGGCCACAATGTGTTTTTTTCTCTGACAGGGACTTCGTATCCTAGGAGTTGTCGTAGAAGCTTTTAAAAGGGCTCATTTGACTGGAAATTGGGGTGGCTAGTGCCATTTTTAATAGTCGAAAGTGATTGGAGGGCAACTAGCCCCCCCCCTACGCCCATCATTTCCCCAAACACATCCAATCAAAATTTTGAGATAGCCATATTGTTAAGCGTAGCTGATTTCCAGATAGAAAATATCTTTTTGAGGAGGACACTCCCCCACAACCCTCGGGGCAAGGGTTTTAAGTTATGCCCTGGGGGCATACAAGGTTTTTATAGAAGGCGTTGTCGTAGAAACTTCAAAATAGGCTCATTCGATGGGAAATTCAAAGAGCTAGTACCCTTTTTAATAGTCAAAAGTAATTTGAGGGCAACTAGCCCCCCCCCACGCCTATCATTCCCCCAAACACATCCAGTCAAAAATTTTAGATAGCCATTCTGTTCAGCGTAGTTAATTTCCAGATAGAAAATATCTTTTTGAGGAGAACCCTCTCCCACAACCCTCGGGGCAAGAGTTTTAAATTATGCCCTGGAAGCATATAAGGTTTTTATAGAAGGTGTTGTCGTAGAAACTTCAAAACAGGCTTATTTGATAGAAAATTTGAAGGGCTAGTACCCTTTTTAATAGTTTAAAGTGAATGGATGGCAAATAGCCCCCCCCCCCGCTCATCATTTCCCCAGACACATCCAATCAAAATCTTGAGATAGTTGTTTTGTTCAGCGTAATAATTTCAAGATAGAAAATATGTTTTTGAAGAGGATACTTTTGTTTTTTTCCTTTAGAGGGCACTTCATATGGAAGGGGTTGTCGTAGAAACTTCAAAAGGGGCTTATTCGATGGGAAATTGAGAGTTCTAGTGCCCTTTTTGATAGTCGAAACTGACTGGGGGGGCAACTAGCCCCCCCATGCCCATCATTCCATCAAACACATCCAATAAAGATTTTGAGATATCTCTTTAGTTCAGCGTAGTTGATTTCCAGATTGAAAATATGTTTTTGAGGAGGACACTCCCCCACTACCTCAGGACAAGGGTTTTAAGTTATGCCCTTGGGCGTATAAGCTTTTTATAGAATGCGTTGTCGTAGAAACTTCAAAAAGAATCATTCGATTGGAAATTGAAAGGGCTAGTGCCCTTTTTAATAGTTGAAAGTGATTGGACCCCCATGCCCACCATTTCCCCAAACACATTCAATCATAATTTTGAGATAAACATTTTGATCAGCGTAGTTGATTTCCAGATAGAAAATATGTTTTTGAGGAGGACACTCCCCCACGGCCTTCAGGGCAAGGGTTTTAAGTTATGCCCTTGGGGCATATGAGGTTTTTAAGGAAGGCGTTGTCGTAAGAACTTCTAAAAAGCTTATTCGATTGAAAATTCAAAAGGCTAGTACCCTTTTTAATAGTCGAAAGTGATAGGAGGGTAACTAGCCCCCCCCCAACACCCATCATTTCCCCTTTTTGAGGAGGACACTCCCCCACGGCTTTCAGGGTAAAGGTTTTAAGTTATGCCCTGGGGGCATATAGTGTTTTTAAAGCAGTTGTTGCCATAGAAACTTCTAAAAAAGTTCATTCAATTGGAAATTCAAAGGGCTAGTGCCCTTTTTAATTGGCGAAAGTGATTGGAGGGCAACTAGCCCAATACGCCCATCATTTCCCCAAACACATCCAATCACAATTTTGAGATAGCCATTTTGTTCAGCGGAGTTGATTTTCAAATAGAAAATGTGCTTTTGAGGAGGACACTCCCCCACAGCCTTCAGGGCAAGAGTTTTAAGTTATGCCCTGGGGGCATATAAGGTTTTTATAGAAGGTGTTGTCGTAGAAACTTCTAAAAAAGCTTATTCAATTGGAAATTCAAAGGGCTAGTGCCCTTTTAAATAGTCTAACGTGATTGGAGGGCAACTAGCCCCCCCCCCCACGCCAAACAATCCCACAAACACAGCCAATCAAATTTTTGAAATAGACATTTTGTTCAGCGTAGCTGATTTCCAGATAGAAAATATGTTTTTGAGGAGGACGCCCCTTCACTACCCTCAGGGCAAGGGTTTTAAGTTATGCCCTGGGGGCATATAAGGTTTCTATAGAAGGTGTTGTCGTAGAAACTTAAAAAAAGCTCATTCGATTGGAAATTCAGAGGGCTAGTGCCATTTTTTATGGTCAAAAGTGATAAGAGGGCAACTAGCTCCCCCCCACGCCCATCTTTTCCCAAAATATATCCAATCAAAATTTTGAGATAGCCATTTTGTTCAGCGTAGTTGATTTCCAGATAGAAAATATGTTTTTGAGGAGGACACTATCCCACGGCTTTCAGGGTAAAGGTTTTAAGTTATGCCCTGGGGGCATATAAGGTTTTTAAAGAAGGTGTTGTCATAGAAACTTCTAAAACAGTTCATTCGATTGGAAATTCAAAGGGCTAGTGCCCAATTTAATAGTCGAAAGCTATTGGAGGGCAACTAGCCCCCCCTTACGCCCATCATTCCCCCTAACACATACAATCAAAATTTTGAGATAGTGATTTTGTTCAGCGTAGTTGATTTCCAGAAAGAAAATATGTTTTTGAGGAGGGTACTCCCCCACAACCCTCGGGTCAAGGGTTTTAAGTTATGCCTTGAGGACATATAAGAACGATATTAGCACAATATATATATATATATATATATATATATATATATATATATATATATATATATATATATATATATATATATATATATATATATATATATATATATATATATATATATATATATATATATATATATATATATATATATATATATATATATATATATATATATATATATATATATATATATATATATATATATATATATATATATATATATATATATATATATATATATATATATATATATATATATATATATATATATATATATATATATATATATATATATATATATATATATATATATATATATATATATATATATATATATATATATATATATATATATATATATATATATATATATATATATTGTTAATTTTTACGAGCCGGGAAAATATCGTGGGCGGAGGTTTTCAAGGCCCTAATCCACCCACCCCCTAGTCATGGCCTAGGGGCCACGACTATGGGGTGGGAGGATTATATATATATTTATATATATATATACATATATATATATATATATATATATATATATATATATATATATATATATATATATATATATATATATATATATATATATAATATATATATATATATATATATATATATATATATATATATATATATATATATATATATATATATATATATATATATATATATATATATATATATATATATATATATATATATATATATATATATATGTTAATTTTTACGAGCCGGGAAAATATCGTGGGCGGAGGTTTTCAAAACCCTAATCCTCCCACCCCTAGTCATGGCCTTGGCAGTAGGTCAAATAAAATGAGATTTTGACAATAAAAAATATGAGATTCCACAACATAAGTTTTACACTTAGGCTAGACTAAAGAAGTAGTGTGGGCATAATTACTGCCAGAACGCCCATAGGAGATTCTCATAGGATTTTCACGACGCCCTGTTTCCAGTTGGCAGGATTTCCATGACATGCCCAGTTTCCAAGTGTTGTGACGCAATTTTGTTTCAGTATTAAAGGGAACACAGCTGGCAAGATTCCCATGATACCCGAGGATTCCCGTGACCAGGTGAAATAGAGAATGACGCCATCGTGTGTGATTTAATAGATTTATTTAGGGTGATGTAATCATACATAGATTTATTGGGAATAACTTTTTTTTTCTTTTGTATTTTTTGCTCGCTAGGACACGGAAGGTCAATTTCCTTCCAATGGAACAAAACCTCAAGCGCCAGGACTAGCCTGCTATTCCCACTATTTTGTTCTGGCCAATATATTCTAGAAATAATCTATTCCACGACACCTTAGATTCCCATGACGTCACAAGACACAACCCCCGGACTCCAGCCACATGTCCGGTTTCAAGCACATACCATGTTTTCATGACCAGGTGTGAAATGGATGACACAAAACGCGCAGAGGAGAGATTCTAAAAGAGGGTATTTTTAGACTCTATTGTTTGTAATGTTTTCTTAGAGAATGATACCAGACAATATTGTTGATTATTGTTAATGTATTTTTTAGTAATAAAGGCGAAAATGGACTACAAGATGTTTAAATTGCGTAAACGTCTCAATATTTTTTAAGGATGATCGATGCAGGTTTTGTGCATGCCTTAGGCAAGCAGGTTTTGGCAAAAGCTTAAAGAACCAGAATCAGTTTTGCCAATTTTTCTTTTACTGTGACAAGACATCAAAAACAAATTAAATGTTGTGTTTCGCAACCTTATTATATTTTTTCTTCCCTTTTCCTTTTCCTGGTCATCATTTGTTTACTTTCAGGTTTTTGTATCAAATACCACATATTTAAATCTTGTCAACTTGATCACTTTATTCTAAGCGCATCGTCTACTAATATTTTGTTCATAGAAAAACTGTTGTTTAAAGCCTTCATCTTTGAAACAATTTCATTTTCAATTTTTTTCAAATAGTTAAAAAAACATTTTAAAATATATTTCAAAATAATTATTTCTTAAATCTTAAGTCTGACTGGCCTAACATAAAAATAAGTCTTGAAACTTTAATATAGTTGTTGAGTTTGAAGTGGTAACAATGGAAACTGACGTTAGTTACAACAATAAGAAATTAGCAACGTCATCTAGTATTTGACCTTTTTATCAGCTTCAGACGTTTACTCGAACCTTTTTTATCTTTTAAATAGTTCAATACACAGGAATGCATCCAGGAAAAAGATTTTGCGAGGGGGGGGGGGGGATTTTCGTGGGGACGGGGCTTCCAAAATTACTAAAATGCATGAAATTTTTTTATGTGTATTTTTTAAAAGTTTTTACACATCGGACAAACATTCCGATGGAGGGGGAGGGGGTCAACCTTACGCCTAGATACCGTCTAGTCAATAACCCAAAATGCTACGAGTTTGTATTTTATTCTTTGAAACAAAGGGGAAAGTAAGAAATCACAAATTCTGTCTACACCAACTTCTTAAACTCAGGTTAATCTACTTAACCTACCAAGATTTTTTCAAGCTAGCCTAGGTTCTCTTCAAGTATGCTGAATTTTGACCTAAATTAATTAGCGAAAACTCATTGATTCTGATTATTGATACGAAGGAGAAATTTCCGGTTTAATCCTATAAGAAATACAAATGAATAATCTCGATTATGGAATTCATTTAAAATTTTCACCTTATTAAGTGAGGCCACCAAACGCTGCAAGTACGTTTTTATTCAGGGGGGGGGGGTTAGAAGTTTTGCCCCAGTTTTGGTTCTTTGATCTCCTTTTGGTTCCTCGGAAAGCGGGGAGCAGCAACTGAAAGTCTGGGTAATGGGTGACGTCGGAAGTATTATGGCGTGGGGGATGGGAATAATCCAGAGCTGGAGACCCTTGGCAATAAGCAAATGTCCTATAAAATCAATAGGTTCAATAACCAACCGGAACGGGAACTACAAGTTAGGATGGAGGAATCCTCCCTTTTGAAAACATTTGAAAAATCCGTTCCAATTCAAAATAAATCAGTAAAATATGTGTAATTGGGGGAAATCTCTGCTTGCAAAAACATTCAGAAAACCCGTTCAAATTCAACAGTTAAGCACGTTTACTGGTCCCTTGGAGCATCTACCATAGGGCCTCCAGAAGGTTTTATGTGCTGATGATACTAACGAGCTGTAGGTACAGAGCTAACCGAGCTAATGGATTGGATTTTCGCAAATGGGTATCCATAGGCTGAATTTCAGGGGGGCATGATGAAAATACTTTATATCTTTAATTATCCGTATATACTTTATTATTTTCATTAGAGAAGACCGTATTGTACAAACGCACAACCCCCACAACGCCATGGTATTACGGAACTATCCTCCGTGGCATCCACGTGGCCTCCGTTATCCCCCTTAGGACATTTTCAACCTTTTGCTCTCAAAAATAAATTTTGTAAACTAAAAAATGACCATTGTTTTTAATTGGACAGCGGAATCTTGCCAATTCATTGCTAGACTGCGATGTTCCATGCTAAATCCGAGCCCATGACACTGAATGGTTGATACACAGCAGCCTCTAGCAGGCATTACCGCACATATGACATTTTTCGGGGAGCATTTTTTTCTATCAAAAATATTCATTTACACTAGAATTGATCGTTTAAACTTAATGAAAAAACTGTCATTAGCGTTTCTGCGAACGAATCCTAAGAATTTAGACCAGCGTGGTACAATATTCTACCCCCGACAACACCCTCGGGGGGTAAATTATCACACATATGGGTTTTTCAACCTTTTTTCTCTCAAAAACAAATTTTGTAAACTACAAATGACTATTTTTTTTAACTGGACACCAGAAACTTGCCATTTCATTGCTAGATTGTGATGTTCCATGCTATTTCTGAGCCTGTGACACTGAGTGGTTGACACACGACAGCCCCTAGCAGGTATTAAAGTACATACGACATTTTTTTTTTGGGGGGGGGGGAATTTTCCCAGCAAAAATATTCACTTACACTAGAATTGGTCGTTTAAACTTAAAGAAAAACCGCCATTAACGTTTCTTCCGATGAATCCTAAGAATTTAGACCAGCGTGGTACAATATACCACCCCCGACAACACCCTCGGGGGGTAAATTATCAGACATATGGATTTTTCAACCTTTTTTCTCTCAAAAATAAATTTAGTAAGCTAAAAAATTACCATTGTTTTTAATTGGACAGCAGAAACTTGCCATTTCATTACTAGACTGTGATGTCCCATGCTAGTGCCAAGCCTGTGACACTGAAGGGTTGATGCACGTCATGTGTTTGTACAATACG
Organism: Artemia sp. Qi Xiang Cuo; assembly: GCF_049724085.1. Classification (NCBI taxonomy): domain Eukaryota; kingdom Metazoa; phylum Arthropoda; class Branchiopoda; order Anostraca; family Artemiidae; genus Artemia; species Artemia sp. Qi Xiang Cuo. The sequence goes on along the minus strand of NC_142802.1, from coordinate 19,872,896 downwards.
GTCTTCTCTAATGAAAATAATAAAGTATATACGGATAATTAAAGATATAAAGTATTTTCATCATGCCCCCCTGAAATTCAGCCTATGGATACCCATTTGCGAAAATCCAATCCATTAGCTCGGTTAGCTCTGTACCTACAGCTCGTTAGTATCATCAGCGCATAAAACCTTCTGGAGGCCCTATGGTAGATGCTCCAAGGGACCAGTAAACGTGCTTAACTGTTGAATTTGAACGGGTTTTCTGAATGTTTTTGCAAGCAGAGATTTCCCCCAATTACACATATTTTACTGATTTATTTTGAATTGGAACGGATTTTTCAAATGTTTTCAAAAGGGAGGATTCCTCCATCCTAACTTGTAGTTCCCGTTCCGGTTGGTTATTGAACCTATTGATTTTATAGGACATTTGCTTATTGCCAAGGGTCTCCAGCTCTGGATTATTCCCATCCCCCACGCCATAATACTTCCGACGTCACCCATTACCCAGACTTTCAGTTGCTGCTCCCCGCTTTCCGAGGAACCAAAAGGAGATCAAAGAACCAAAACTGGGGTAAAACTTCTAACCCCCCTCCCCTGAATAAAAACGTACTTGCAGCGTTTGGTGGCCTCACTTAATAAGGTGAAAATTTTAAATGAATTCCATAATCGAGATTATTCATTTGTATTTCTTATAGGATTAAACCGGAAATTTCTCCTTCGTATCAATAATCAGAATCAATGAGTTTTCGCTAATTAATTTAGGTCAAAATTCAGCATACTTGAAGTGAACCTAGGCTAGCTTGAAAAAAATCTTGGTAGGTTAAGTAGATTAACCTGAGTTTAAGAAGTTGGTGTAGACAGAATTTGTGATTTCTTACTTTCCCCTTTGTTTCAAAGAATAAAATACAAACTCGTAGCATTTTGGGTTATTGACTAGACGGTATCTAGGCGTAAGGTTGACCCCCTTCCCCTCCATCGGAATGTTTGTCCGATGTGTAAAAACTTTAAAAAAATACACATAAAAAAATTTCATGCATTTTAGTAATTTTGGAAGCCCCGTCCCCACGAAAATCCCCCCCCCCCCTCGCAAAATCTTTTTCCTGGATGCAGCCCTGTGTATTGAACTATTTAAAAGATAAAAAAGGTTCGAGTAAACGTCTGAAGCTGATAAAAAGGTCAAATACTAGATGACGTTGCTAATTTCTTATTGTTGTAACTAACGTCAGTTTCCATTGTTACCACTTCAAACTCAACAACTATATTAAAGTTTCAAGACTTATTTTTATGTTAGGCCAGTCAGACTTAAGATTTAAGAAATAATTATTTTGAAATATATTTTAAAATGTTTTTTTAACTATTTGAAAAAAATTGAAAATGAAATTGTTTCAAAGATGAAGGCTTTAAACAACAGTTTTTCTATGAACAAAATATTAGTAGACGATGCTTAGAATAAAGTGATCAAGTTGACAAGAGATCTAAATATGTGGTATTTGATACAAAAACCTGAAAGTAAACAAATGATGACCAGGAAAAGGAAAAGGGAAGAAAATATAATAGGTTATGAACACAACATTTAATTTGTTTTTGATGTCTTGTCACAGTAAAAGAAAAATTGGCAAAACTGATTCTGGTTCTTTAAGCTTTTGCCAAAACCTGCTTGCCTAAGGCATGCACAAAACCTGCATCGATCATCCTTAAAAAATATTGAGATTAGACAAAGCACTATTCATCAGTTGAGGATCCTGCTAAACAATGCAAGTGTAATGGTGGGTGCCAGGAATGGGCTTGCAAAATCGTTGAAAGCCAACTTACCATGGTTTGCAGTGTTTTGATGAATATATCAATTAATAGCATTGTGTGTAACACATACCTATGAAGTTCTGAATTTCACTATCATCCAATTTGCAAATGATATATAGAATGTTATTGCTATTAGTTCAAAGAGGAGACAGGAATTTGCTAACAGCCAGGCATTTACACAACCGGCTGAGCACAGCTTACTCTATCCAAGCAAGACACGCTGAATTGCCCTCGAAAGTGTAGTTCAGCGTCTTCTTGAGCAACAGGAGGCCTTTTCTTTGTACTTTGAGGGCTTGATCTTATATCGTATTCCAGCAGCAAATACTTAGTTGAAGGGACTGAAGAACTAAGAGGTGAAATTGATCTATTTCTTTCCTGAATACATCTTGCCCTTTGTTAGGGAGCTCAATGCTGAGCTCCAAGTTCCTTCAGCTAGGGTTCATTTAACACTTAGCAAGGTAGAAACATTCCTGAGGAAGATAATGAATTCTTCTGTAGTAAAGAGCGTGTATGACCACAATCCATTTGATATTGATTCATTCACGTTCAGATTCATTCACGTGGGAATCATAAAGATAAATTGTTGAATAGTGTGAAGTGTGTTGACCCCAACAATAGTGTTTCTAACCAAGCTCCATCCATAGCACCACTTTATGAAAGATCTTCTGAACCTTGACATTCTATGAGTTTCCTCGTTTGCCTCCTAAGCTTGTGTCTTGAAAAAATGAGTTGGATTATGACAATAATAGATTGAAAAAACTTGAGAGAAATTTGTTGAGTTGGGATGTTCTGGGGAATGGGGTCTTAAATCCGGATTATGATGAAGGAACGATGGAGGATTTTCCAGTGGTTAAATATGAATTTCCAGTTGATATTGGAAATAAATCTATTATGGGTCAGCAAAGTTTGAGCATTTTCCATTTGAATTGTCAAGGTCTTTCTAGTTCATTTAATTTTTTAACCAAACTATATAAGTTTTCTGAGTTGGATGTGCTTGCATTGAATGAAACGTGGCTTCGTAATCATACAATCAGTCTACTTGAAACTGATAGTTATGATTGTGTGACGCAAAATAGGGAATCACGATTACATGGTGGATTGGCTTTATATTGCAGGACGAATATTAAAATGAAAATACGGAATGATCTACGTGTAAATAAAGAGATGGTTTTTGAATCATTGGTGGTTGAACTTTGTAAGTCAGGAAAATTTTTCTTTGTGGTGGTTGTTTATCGACCTCCATCTGGAAATGTGCAGGAATTTAATGATTTGCTGGAGTGGCAAATGGATAAGTTGTCAGGTTTAAATCGCCCATGCTTTGTTTGTGGAGACTTTAATCTTGATCTATTTTCAGTAAATGTAAACCCGAGAGCTCGTGAGTTTTTAAATGTTATGTTGGGTTACGGTTTAAGACCGACAGTTAATATATGTAGTCGAGTGACTTTGCGCTCAGAATCACTTCTGGATAATATATTTGTTAATGTGAAGTATGATTTTGCTGATGTTATTTTGAAGGATGTTTCTGATCATTTTGGTGTTCTTGTTGTTATTAGAGAGTTTGGTGTCACTACAGCTATGAATATACCTCCACAAATTTCTGCATTGAAAATGGGTGCTGAGGCTCTTAACATGTTCAGAAGAAAATTAAAGAACACTCAATTTGACTTTTTAGAAAGTACTGATCTGCAAGTGAATGAAAAGTTTTCATTGTGGTATTCAGAAATAACTAAATTACTAAAAGAAAGTAGTACAGTTATTAAAAAGCCGGCGTTTCATGTTACCCCTAGAAAACCCTGGGTTACTAGAGGACTGATGAAGGCGATATCAAATCGAAGACTGCTATATAAATATTCTGTAGTGTCTCCTGAGGCGAAAGTGAGATACAAGAAATATAATTGTGAACTCAATAACCTATTACGAGCAGCGAGAATTAATTGTTATCAAAATGAGTTTAAAAAAAGTGCAGGTAATCCCAGGCAAACGTGGAGAGTAATTTACTCTGTTCTCAGCCCTTCCAAAAGTTCAGTTTTACCGGAAAATTTCAACACTGATGCTTCGATTGTAGATAATATGTGTGACCATTTTTCTATTGTTGGTAAACGGATAGCGAACTCCACGAGAAAATTTTCTGAGGATGGAACATACTACCAGTTTTTACCCGAGGAAAGTGATGTATCTGCATATCTGAAACCAGTAACTGCTAGTGAATTACGTACCAGATTGTGGAACATGAGAAATAATGCTTCGGGTGCTGACTTCCTTTCATTGCGTGTACTTAAGTATGTTTTCTCGGAAATATGTGACCAGGTGTGTGTTCTATTTAATATGTGCCTAAAAGTTGGTGTTTTTCCCGATTTTATGAAAATTGCTAGAGTGGTTCCGCTTTTTAAGGGCGGGGAAAAAAATTTGACGAATGATTATAGGCCTATTTCATTGCTGCCAGTTTTATCGAGAGTTTTTGAAAAATTGATTAGTGGCAGGATGGTTGATTTTCTTGAGAATAAAAAGTATTTTAGTAAAACTCAGTTTGGATTCCGTAAAGCAATGTCGACAGATCCAGCTCTTCTTTTTCTCACGACTTCTGTGAACGATGCTCTGGACCAAGGGTGGAAAGTTGCATCTGTTTTTTTGGACATTGTGAAAGCCTTTGATGCAGTGGACCATGGAATTTTTCTGGTGAAGCTGAGGAATTGTGGTTTTTGAGGTATGTTTTATCGTCTATTGGAATTTTTTCTCCGGGATAGAAAGAAGTTTGTCAGTGCTGGTGAAATTAAATCGCAAGTTAAAAGTGTTGAATTCGGTGTCCCTCAAGGGTCTGTTTTGGGGCCACTACTGTTTCTTATATATATTGATGACCTGCGAAATGCTACCAATGGACTGTCTTTTGATTTAAAATGACGTGATACTGGAGCATCAAAATCTATTTTGCCTTATTTTGCTGATGACACGCATCTAACTGTTGCTGCAAAAACGGGGCAAATGCTTATACATAATCTTCAGATTGGCATGTTAAACATTGAGAAAGGGATGAGGGTTAACAGACTTCAGCTAAACCATGCAAAATCCCATTTTGTAATGTATGGGAGAAGTAGCAATTACTACCCTTGGATTGAAAAAAATACAGTTAGGTGAAAATATTCTGCCTCGGGAAGTTTCGACAAAGTATCTAGGGGTGATTGTTGATGAGTGCCTTAACTTCAAAGAGCATATTTCATGTGTTAGTGGCAAAGTCGCCAGAAATGTTGGGAGGATGAGGAAATTGAAGCACTTTTTCCCGAAAGTCATTATGAGATTACTTTATTTTTCCTTTGTTCACCCATACCTTCTATATGATTGTCTTGTGTGGTCCAAGCACGTTTTTAATTCACCTTCGTCCCCTTAGAAGTTTACAAAATAATGCCCTACGTGTTTTAACTGGAGATAATCATAATATGTCTGTTAGACATAGATATAATCAAGTAAATATATTACCGATGGCTGGATTATTCCGTTTTTATAATGCTCTTTTTATGTTTAAATATACACACGCGTTATTACCTGAGTGTTTTAGGGAAATGTTTACAAGTGGTGTTAATTTTCATAATTACTCGACTAGAACATCAACACTTGTTCGGCGACCTCAGGTTATTACAAAGTGATCTGTTTTTTCCATAAGACATGTTGGCCCTCGGGTACGGGAACCATTAACGCAGGCAATTTCAACAATTGATGAGCTAAATAAATTTCGCTGTAAATTAAAAGGACAGTGTTTGTCTACATATGAGTTTTAATCCTTGCTGGGCGAATTTTCTCTCAAGTGATTGTGACACTTTTTTTTTGGGAGGGCGACGAGGAGGTAGAATAGAATGAATGATTTTTAGTTTTGTGTCTTCGGTATCCAACTAGGTCGTGAAATTATTAGAAATTAATTTATTTCGTTTATTTTTATTTATTTATTTTCTTCTTATTATTTTTTGTCCTTTTTTTTTGGGGGGGGGGGGTCTAAGGCTGGCTGGTAGTAATTGTGTAGGTAGGGCTTTGTAAAAGGTGATGTGTACCCATACAAGTTTAATAAACTTCGGGTTTTGTTGTTAATGTGTGTATTTTTTTTAATAAAACCTTTTTCTCTCAAAAAAAAAAAAAATTGATGATTTACATTTTATGCGTTAGGAGTTGAATTATTGTTTTCCTGTTTTGTTTTTTTTTGGGGGGGGGGGGCATACCATTAAAAGATTGTGAATCCGAGAAAAGGTGAAGAATTAACTAAAGAGCAGGTTGGCAACTTTTGGTTCATGAATGTGTCCTCGGATCCTTCAAAATGTGTTATTTTTAGCTAAATGTGTCCATCTTGAAATCTCAAACACTAGAGGCTTTTTTACCTATTGAATTTCTTACCAAAAGAAGATTTGTAAACCTTTTTTTAAAGTGGTCAGTTAACATAAAAATAATGAAAACGAAAAAAACCATATGAAATTGCTTAATTTGAGAGCACGAAAATCTTATCAACATATAAATTCCTTACTTGGAGAATTTTTTCAAAAACGAAATGTCTGGCCAAACCTGGATGTTGAAGAAAAAATAATAACGAGAAGAAGCACTGCTTCGGTGAAAAGTGACATTTTTTTTACCAAAATAAATACCCAGCTAGGAAATGTTACATTTTATGTCATAAATTTACAAAATGTGTCCTTTTTTGTCCTCATATGGCCCCAATTTATAAAATTTGCCGGTTTTCGTTATTTCATGTCCTTGTATGTATGTATGTATAAATTTATTGCCCATCATAAAGATGCCTTGTGTCCTGGCACCTGGGAATGTGTCCTTTTGACATAAATTTTGTCAATTTGGTAACCCTGCTAAAGAGCTCCATTTTCTGATTTTATTAAAGTGTGTATTTCAGCGGCCGTTGGACCTAAGCTTTGTGTTTATTACAATTTTAAGTTATAATTATAACATTATATTTGAATAATACAGTGGACTCTCGATAACTCGAGCCAAAACGAAGAAAACAGCAGAAAAAAGGGAAAAGACGATACAAGCCAGTGAAAAACGTAAACTACAATGCAAATATTTTGGTCAAGAACTCTGCTTGACAGTCCTCAAAGCACGATGATAAAATAAAAATTACTGATAAAAATCCAAAGATAAACTAAAAAACCAAAACTAAGTGACAAATGGAAGTTCCCAAATCCAGTGACAAAGTGCAAAGAATTCTAACAAAACATAACCTAGATGTCACCTTTAAAAATTCCAACAAAATTCAAAGCTATTTAACAGCGGCAAAGAAAAAACAAGCCCCATTTTTGGGTATTGGTTTTATATGGTTCCCTGCTCTCGGTTGCTTCACCAGCAATAGGGGAGAGATTGTCGGAACATAGATCCTCAACTGACAAACCTTTGGAGCTAGGCCAAAAGCATGACGGTTTTGATTCCGCCTTGGCTTAACACATGGGCGCCCATAGGCTGAATTTTAGGGGGGCTTACCTGGTCTAATAGGCACTTCCAGTGAAGTATAATTGAAATCGCAAGACAAAATAGCATAGGCAGCGCAATAGCATGCCTAAGTAAAGAGCAATGTGGGCACAATATATTGTTTTATTTTTTAGACCAGGGCACTTCTTATAAAAAGAAATGTCATAGGAACTTCAAAAAGAGCTCATGAAGGTCAACTAGCTCCCCCTCTCTCACGTCAAATACTTCTCAAACACACCCGATCAAAATTTTGAAATAGCCATTTTGTTCAGCGTAGTTTAAAGATCCGGAAATTATAACTTTGAGAATGACTACACACCCCCCCCCCACAACCCTCAGAGCAAGGGTCGTAAGTTATGCCCTGGGGGATATAAGGTGTTTATAGAAAGGATGGTCATATAAAGCTCTTAGGGGATTCATTTGATTGGTAATCAGAAGTTCTACCAGCCTTCTTAAGAGTCAAAAGTAATTAGAGGTCACGAGACCCCCCCCCCCCCGTACACCAATCATTGCACACCCGTACACCTTCATGTTTTAGTTTTTGTGTTAGGTTTGGTTTTTTTATATTATCTTTGGATTTTTATTAGTAATTTTTCATTTATTATCGTACACTGAGGACAGTCAAGCGGATATCTTGACCCAAATATTTACACCGTAGTCTATATTTTTCATTGGCTTGTATTATCCTTGTTTTTCTCTTCTTTGCTGTTTTTCTCGTTTTGTCATAATTAGCCAATGTGGTGCAAAAATTATCTATAACTCGAGCCTTGATAACTCGAAATACTTGATATCTCGAATTATTTTCAATCCCCTTGGAAAACCTGTCTAAGTTAAAGAAAAAAACTATGTATAACTTGAAATAATTTTTGGTTATATTTTATCTCTTTAAGTCAAAGTGCCTGGAAGATTAGCTATATCACTCATAATTCAGTGGTTAAGATTTACAGTAACTCACACACATTTACTGTGTCAAACAATTCGGGGTAAGCAATTCGGCTCAATAGTAACTGAAACTTTAAGCTACGAAATGTTTATTTCAATTGAAAAATCAAAAGAATAGATCCTGTACTCCCTACGACTTGCTTTTTTTTACCACAGACCACAACCTCCTGGGAAAATCTTCTAACTTGAAGCGATAGACCTTACAATTTGCTTTACATTCTCAAAAAAGAGTAAGTAATCCTGAAGGTTTGTAAAGCTAATAATTATTGGCAACATAAATTTTAGAACAAAACCACAGAAGTAGCACCTTTTAACAACCATCAGGGAAAACCATTGGGTAATTTATGACGGTGGTTTTAATCCTTTGTATATACTATATATTCATATAAATATAGCTAAAGTAGATGCTAAAGTAGCAGTGAAGATGTTAAAAGTAGAGTAACCAAAGCACAGGGAGCTTTTAACAGCTTAAAATAGTTTAGAAGAATTTGAAAATAACTCTGTGAACCAAGCTTAGAACATTGGAAGCTAAAGTGATGACAATGGTAAAATATAAACCCAAAGCATGGGCCCTCCAAAAAACGGAGGACAATTTACTAGATGTTTTCCAGAGAAATTGCTTACGAATTGTTTTGGGTACCCGACTGTCTGACCGTATTTCAAACCGTAGCCAGGGCAAGAAAATGTGGCCCAATCCCACTTTCAAGGGCTAAAATGAGAGAAAGGTTGAGATGGCAAGGGCACGTTCGGCAGTTGAAGGATGACAAATTTCCAAAGATTGTCCTTTTCGGCCAATCGTCTAAGACTGAACCAAAAGCATCTTAAATTTGAAGCCAACAGGTACTACTACGGTGCGAACAGCTAGAAGAGACTGGCAGGTAAGTATCCATGTTAAAATTAACAAACTCTTGCTTCCTTCATCCCCATCGTAACCGGTAGATCCACGAATGCTAAAGAGCCTAGTGCTGAGAAAAAGGGCACCTGATTTCTGTCGAAAGTATAGCACTGTTTGTAGTCTTGAGTGGAAAGGGGATGGTATCTGTTTACAGTGAAGGATTTTCTTCCAAGATTTGGTTCTGTGGTAATTCTTCAACTTTGATTGCTTCAAAAAGTTGAGGAGGATATTTTCGATATTTTCCAGCGAAAATATAGTTTTAGGAGCTTTTTCGAACCTTTGCATGCATATCGTCTACGTCAAGTGCTGTCTATCCTTGCATTTCTTCAATAAATTATTCAATTAGATGCCGTTGTTATTGTTTTGATAATGATAATGGCGAAAAGGACTTTCTAATGTCTGAAAAAAATATTTTGGAAATTTATTCAAATTTGTGTGTGATAAACTGTCAAAATTCGTAAGTAATTTGAGATTTATGTAACGCATCTATGTCATTAAGTATCAGTTGGCCTTATCAAATTCTATATTTGTATTGTTAATGAGCTATCCAATGTCTGGATTTTTCATAGAATTTGCCTGATCCAACTTTGCAAAATTTGAAAACTCAGATTGAACCAAATTCCGTCATTATTTTCAATAATATTATCTGAATTATTTGAAATTTTATTTTAAGTTAGGTAGCCTCTTTTTATAGGCTATAGGCTAGCCTATTGTTGCATTTCAAATTCTAGTGTAGCTAGGCCTAGGCTAGTTTAAACCAGATAAGGTTTATATTAACACACTGATCAGATAGATAAAGAAAAAACATACTGTTAGCATCAGAATTTCATCCTGAGTCCAAATATAACACTCATTTCTGCTGCAAAATTCTCTCTTGTTTCAACCCATGTACCTGTAAATTCAATCAACTGTGACAAAACAAGAACAAGAAAAATAGAGACAGGCAGCAGAATGCATTTGAAATAGGCCTATGTAATTTGGGCTATATATTTACGCATTAGAGGGGTTTGTGACAACAACTATAAAAACAGGGGCAGGCTGCAGAATGCATTTGAAATAGCCTATATAATTTGGGATATATATTTGCACATTAGGGGGGTTGGGGGTAAAGTATATATCTGCAAATTTGGGGGGTTGGGGGTAAAATTGAAGAAACTTAAAGAAGCTTAGAAGTAATTTTGAAAATGAATTGTGACAGAGCTGAGGGTAAATTTTGGTAAAAATTTAGAATTGGTACTGCTGATAAGGAGACATGTTAAGAAAACAATTCTTGCTTTAAAATATGTATAATGATCCTAGTTAACATATTATCCAAGGGGAGAACCTTTATCATTAAGTCTTTCCTCTAAAAATCCTTCTTTTTCCAGCTTAAAAGAAAAAAAAAATTACAATAAACCTCCATACTAAGATGCAATGTGTAAATCTTGAAATTGCCAAATAAGTTGTTCAATAGATAGTATTCATCTTAGTCATTGTTAATTCTGTTTTTTTTTTGTACTGAGTAGTGGTGGAAATACAGAATATTAATAAAACAGTGGCAAAAATACAAATATTAATATAAATATACATATACATACAGAGTATATAGTATAGGTTAAGTTTTTATATTCATTTCTTTTCAATTCTGTGCACATTTTGTAATTTTGCCATTGCTCATTAAAAAAAAACCAGATAACAGTGACTGGGATGAATGCTATCTATAGAACAACTTATTTGGCAATTCATAGTCATAGGAGCAATTTCAACAGATTTATGCATTGCATCTTAGCATGAAGGTTTATTGTAATGTTTTCTTTTAAGCTAGAAAAAGAAGAATTTTTAGAGGAAAGAATTGATGATAAAGGTTTTCCCCTTGGATAATATGTTACCTAGGATCATTATACATATTTTAAAGTAAGAATTGTTTTCTTAACATGTCTCCTTGTCAACAGTACCAATTCTAAATTTATACCTAAATTTTTACCAAATCATATTATTGACTTATAAATAAAGTGAATATACTACTTGATGCTTTTTTATGCTCTTTCCAAATATAATAATCATTTTTGTTAGAAATGAATTTTACCCCCACCCCTATATATCTGCCACATATATTATATGTGACCCCTTTCTGGAATTTATTGGCAAACTGTGAAAAGTCTAAAATCCGCTCTATATTTTTCTGTTTTGCAAAGTACCTACTAAAATTGCAACCTTGGACAAAAAATAGTTTTCTGATTCAGCGCTATAACCTAGCGGACCCAAATCTAGCTGTTGAGACACTTATTAGCTGGCAAAAAACAAAAACAGCAATTCTAAAGCACGAGTGGGCAAGTCTGCTTGTTTAATTTTCCCTCTTGTTTCCCTTTTTATTTATTTCTTCTTTTTTTTTTCTCCTTTAAAAAGTTGTTGTCTTTGTTGCTATTTTCAAAGAAGTTGTTGTTTCTGTTGTAATCTTTGAGTATGCTATCTTTCAGTTTCCACTTTTCATACTATTTTGTATACTATTTAAGAAGTTGTTGCTTTTGTTGTTATTATTATGATTTTGTTTCCTCTTTTCGTATTTTTGTATGCTCTGTCATTGTACATTTATTGTATACAACGGGTTTTCAATATATATTATATTATATTATATTATACCCTGAAATGGTATATAGGGGTGGGGGTAAAATTCATTTCCAACAAAAATGATTATTATATTTGGAAAGAGCATAAAAAAGGGCATCAAGTGGTATATTCACTTTATTTGTAAGTCAATAATATGATTTGGTAAAAATTTACCAAAATGAGTGTTATATTTGGACTTAGGAGGAAATTCTGATGCTAGTGGTATGTTTTTTTTTTTATCTATCTCATTAGTCTGTTGATATAAACCCTATCCAAAAATTTACCTATGCACAATAGTTACATTCAACAGATTCTCTATAAAACCTCTCATGCCCCCTGATGGTCCCACATATAACTCATGGAATGTAGCCTACATTGACTGAGAAAAGGAAGTTTTAATTTATAATCAGCTATGCAGGATTTCTATTTATCAGATGATCATCTTGCCATCAATTATTATGCAATTAATCAAACAGAGGTAAATTCCAGACTGAGAAGATAGGCCTAAGTGACTTAATTTAAGCTAAGAGCTAGACCATTGCAAAGCCCAGGCTAGCCTGTGATTAGATTAAAGTAATTTAGAAATGAAAACCCTATTTGTTAGCACTAAGATCTTACATCTTTATGCACATATTACCATTCTTTAGTTCATCATTGTTCTAAGATCTTACAGATCACTGAATTTAACAAAAAGTTAAAAAAAAACGCCATTTTTCTGCCACATAGAACAATGATGTTAACTTTGGGTAATTTTCTAGTTTACCATATAATTTAGCTAGGATGAAAGTGAACATGTCATTTGATGCCTTTTATATGCTCTTTCACAGTTCAATAATAGCTTCTGGTGCTAATTGCATCTTGAGCCCTCAAAGGGGCCTTCAAGGTATCTTATTTCTGTAGCCACTCAAAGAAGTAACTTAAACTTCTTCTTAACTTCTTAAGAAGTAACTTAGCCAGCAGAAGATATATTAGAAAAAATCATTTATTCAAATAAATAGGCTAAGTGAATAAAAGTGGTTTGTGCCTAAAGAATCTGTTGAGTATTTTTTTTGTATATTATAGAGTAAAAACTTTTTATGGTACTTGTGTAGAAAGTGGTAAGTGCATAAGAAGTAAAGTTTCATTAATGCTAATGAAATAAAGCAAAATAGGATGAAAATAGAATAAAAGTAGGCTACATATTTGCACATTAGGGGGGGGGGGGTAAAGCATAGTATATATTAAATACCGAGGGGTCTTTTATTCCCTCTAAACCCCAAAAAACTAAAGTCTAAATATAGTTCCCCAAGTGAGAAACCATTTGTTTATACCTCACTAGTCAGTGGAAACCTGTTTATCAATAGCATGTTTGACATTTTGATGCTGTCTTTTATTACACACTTACTGCTTTTTACACAAGTGCCCTTTTTAAGCATATTTCCTTCTGGAGAGTAGAGATACTGCAATAATTACCCATACTTTTTGTTGTGATACTTAGATGGTAAAATACTTCATCCTAAAAATTCAGGTAGATGCTCAGTAGGTAATTAGACAACCTGTCATTAGTTCAACAGTTAAATCTGCATAAAATCATGCCACCCTACCACAAATTTTCATAATAAATGTGGGATTAGCTTGAGTATTTTAACCATATACAGAACTTGCAATCATAAAAATACTGATAATCAACATTGGAGGCTAATCATGGACAAACACTCAAAGCTTAAGGATACTTACATAGTATCCAAAAACACATAAGAAGTGAAGTTTGGTTAATGCTAATGAAATAAAACAAAATATGATGAAAATATAATAGTTTAGAAACAATTTTGGGCTATATATTTGCATATTAATATATAGCCCAGGTGGGGGGGGGGGGGGGTAAAGCATAACATATATTAAAAATGTAACCTAACCTAGGTACCTTTTTTTGCCCCTCCATGCAAAAAAGCTAAAGTTTAAATATTGTTCACAGAGTGAGAAACCCCTGTTTGCCTAGCAAGACAAAAGAATTGTCTTGTTAAAGATGTTGCTTGACTAGTTTTTCACAATCCAATTCTCATGTAATTTCTGGATAATACATAAGTACCAGCTTAAGTATCAAAATCATAGACATACTCAATCACGGATATAGCCTATCTAATATAAGGCAATGGTTGTGAAGCAGAATAATTATATTTAATAATTATTATGTTATATTAAATATAATTGTTATATTTAGATAGGCTAGAATATAAGGTAACTTTTGTTTAATTTTAAATGTAAAATGTAAGTTATAAATATAAAAAAAGTAATAGACTATAGTCAGCCAGTCCTCACAAGCCCAGTCCCACCCATCATCTAATACCAACAATGTCCATGTTAATCAAAGATGCATTATATTCAAAATATTTGTCTGAGATAAAGCACTGTCCAAATGCTGAGAGTATTAGATAGATAGATAATTTTATTGCCCATTCAACAAACAAAACATGACCACAAATAGAATAAATAAATAAACAGGAATAAACAAAAACTTAGGTACTATATAAATTCACACAGACACTTAAGGGTTTGAGAAAAACTGTTTGATTTAGGATGTTCAGTGTGTTTTTCATTGGTTCTTGTTTTTGAAAGTGAAACTCCTTTTAAATTAACAAGATATCAAGCCATATTAAGGCTATTTTTCTAATTTTACATAACAGACTTACAAATCCTGAACACATAAGTCAGGATTGATCAATTAATTGAGGCTCAAAACACTTTCATTGTGCCTCATTTGAGCAGTCTATATGCCTGTGATACTTGGCTGTCTGTGATGAAAGTCAATTGCAATTGATTACAACAACCTCTATTAGAGATGGGATAAATATTTTGGTTGCTACTTTTACGATTGCAGTCCAGCCCCTTTTCCACTCCTTATAAGACCAGATGAAGCCTTATGATACATATAGAACTTTCTGATTCTTTTGGGTTAAAATTCTAGGTGAGGGACTTATTGCTATCTTGGAAGGCCCTAAAAATTTTCTTTGGGCCTCATTTATGCTATAGGTCCCTATTTCTGATAGCTTCACTTTTATACCACAAAGTTTATTTCAATTTCTTCATAGGTTAATACCCTTTGGAGAGGGTAGAAGTAAACACTCTAAAACATCTTCTTTATATATTTTGGTAAATTTCATTTTGGAAATTGCCAATAGGAAACAGAAGAAGCTATAAAAAATTAAAATAAATATTTAAAATTAATTCCTTACTCTTTCAAAATATAATTGTCAATGTTTTCACAATTACACCTCAGCTTTTTCCCCTTATCAGGGCAAGAGGGTGGCTTCATTAAGGCTATATATGAAAGTCCTGGGACACATAGCCCTGGCTTTTATACGAAAGTTGATAGATTTTATGGGTTTGCATTATTTTTTCTTGCTTATTCCTTAACTGCATTTGGGTCTATAATGGCAATTTAGAGAAAATAATGGAATGAAATTTCTATATTTGGCTTAGTGCTATATCTGACCCAATTAGGGGGAGTGCAATTGCAGTAGCAGTGATATTTGTAAGTAAGAAAGGGGTGACAGGCATGGAGATGGCACTGATTCTAAAAAAGTAGCTGGATATCTGTGTGAATGAAGGAAAAAGGCTCTTTAATCAACCATGGACTTACATATGTACACCAACAGGTACTGGATCTGCTTTTCATTTTTAGCCTGCAAATGAGAATTCTTTTGAGTTAGCTATTTGTTGAGAATGGGAAGTGGCGGGATTTTTGGTACTGGTGAAATTGAGTTCTAGTGGTAGTTTTGCTGAAACTGTGAAAACAAATGTCCTACTTGAGTTGACATACCTCATAATTGTGTCCCTGGATCTTGGAGTTTTTCTGTTACACTAAGGATTGCAGGAGTAATTCCTCTATAAAGAAGAGAATTACAGTTTACCTGTTACATCAAAGCCAATCTGTTATTTCCATTTTCAAAATTATAGAAGGAAGCAGTACATAACCAATAAAGTAATTGCATTGAAAAGAGTAAGATTTAGTTTGGAAAAGAATTATCCTGTTCTGCCTTTTTGTTTAATGGAATTAATGATGCATATGAAGCTGGAGACTTTTTGGACTTAATAAAGTATTTGACCTGGTGAACTACTTAAAGTTTATTTAAGCTCTTGACTTCATTGAGGTTAAAAATTTAAAGCCTAGTATGGTTTTCATTATATCTATTCAAATAATATAAGGTGGCTAGTAATGGCTTGCTTTTATTGAGAAGAAAGACAATGGTGTGCAAGATCCCAAAATCGTTAATCCATGGACCCATCCTTTTCATTTTAATCGATTAACTGAACCATTACTACCACAGATTTGTGTTGTCTTGTTTTTGGATTGCAACTTGCTTTTCTTGGTATAGCCTTCTATTGGTTCTATGTATTATAAATTTGATAACATAGTTTCTGCCAACATTTTCTAAACAAAATCTGTTGCCCTTTTTTTAAATATTGTTCTTTGTGTTTTCTAGGCTTTTTTTAGTGAGGGAAAAACTAAAATTAAAGTTGGAAGAATTGTTGTGAAAAATTTGCAAAGAAAAATTTTAGCTTTTAATTAATGAAAACATATTATGGAAAAAAAAATGCAAGTGCAATGGCTGAAAACTAAGCAGAGCTTGGTGTTATGCATTACATTAAAAATGCAATCCCAAAAAATGGGTCTAAATTTTAAAGTAAAAAATCCAATTTATCTGAGAATCCATATATAATCCTGGAAACCACCAGAAGTAGGTTAGAAGCCCAACATGATTTTGTTTCTCAAAGTTGAGACCTGTCTTCACAGGATATTTAGAGCCTTTATGTAGGGAAAGAGTCAAAGTGGGAGATTCAAGACCTTTGCTAGTTCTAATTTAAGCTGTAAATGCACATCTAAGAGTTTTATTTATGTACTACAATTCTTTTAGCTAGTAAAAGTTCAAAAGACTTCTATTTTATCAGTTTCTGGAAAAATTTTGTGTTATGACCAAATGAGGTTTGTCTGACATTATTTTTTAGGCTACACCAGATATATTTGAAACCATGCATAGTTGAGTCTTGAAATTTTTCTGGGGGTTGAAATTCCTGCTTTGCATTACCTGCAGCTTTTTTGATCACCTCATATTGACCCTAAGATAGTTCTGGCAAGCCTGCCCATTGACAAGGACAAATTCTGTGGTCTCTAGTTTTTTTTTCCAGATTACAAATTATAATGTCTTAAAATAAACTTTCTAGGAAGATTTTACCTCCACCTACAGCTCATTATAGCACAGCAACCTAAGGCCAACACTGCAACACAAGGGTTGTCTTAAGAAGGAATGCTTTGCATTAGGAAGGTTGTAACCTTTGTCCCCAGAGCTTCCAGTTTATCTACTCCACTGTACTCATTCTTTGTTTTAGCACATCCCAAGAACTTTCAATTACAAGTAAAATGTGTTGTTTAGGTATATTGTGTACTGATTAATCAAACTAAACAATTAATTAATAAATTGGGCATATAAATTAGGTGCAATGATAGGTGCAATGATCTATTAGAATGCCACTGATAAATAGCATTGCAATGATAGTTCCCTATTAGAATGCCACTGATATCTGCCAGATCCATTAATAAAATGTTTTCACTGGATTGCATGACTAAATAATTGGCACATCATTATAGAACATATTCTGGTGTGCTGGTACTGGCAAGGTTGCTACCAATCATAAATATTTTTCAAGAGCTTTCTCTGAATTGCTATCCAGGGCTTGGTAAATAACCAATGTTAGACTACTAGAAAATAATCACCAGGCCTTTGCTCCTATTTCAAAGGTTAGTTTGATGTAGGCTTTGGAGTTTTTAATCATTGACTGTCTGAGTAAGGAAATACTGAAAATTTCTATCACTTGGAAATGAACTTGAGGGCTTTTTTCAGTAGTCAAGAAGGAACATTATCTGTACTAGCTGCTTTACTTAAAGCCCTGTTCACATATTTGTTTAGCTAGACAGCAGTATCTACCCTTCATCACTTTGGACAAATCAGGATTGCTTATAAAAGAGGAAGTAAATTATAATTGGTAGAAATTGAGCATGTCTAGACATTGATGTCTAAATAAGCATGCATTTGAATTTGGTTTAAGAGGTTGCTGAACCTCTTGAAAAGACTATCCGGCAGTATGTGTACACTAAGACTTTGAAGTGGTTTAGTTGGGACGGGGGTGCTATGCCTGTAATAATTTTTATCAACATTTTCTCATTCATTTTTCAAGTTTTTCTTTCTTTGAACAAGACTATGAAATACCTTGATGGTTGTTGGAAAGATGTTTTAAATATTATGTTTGTTAGTAAATTTATCTTTCTAAATGAAAAATATTGAAGACATAAAACTGTTTGGTTTATGAAGTTATGTAGTCTAATATATGGTACAGTCAGCTAAAGTATTCTTTAAATGTTCAAGCAAAGCTCATGTACATCATATGTCAGATATGATGTGGAAATGCATCAACTAATGAAAATCTGAATTTTTATGCTGAAATGAAGGACTTACTTCAGCATCAGGTACAGTAGAAGTAAAAGAGGAAGGAAGAATGTTTTTTTTTTGTCAAAAATTAGTTTTTCACTTGGTCTGTGACACTTATTGGTGCAGTCAGAATATTAGTATCCTGTCACTGCTATCAAAATCATTAACAATTTTGCAGTTCTTTTTAGCAGTTACTAATGGTTAATCCATGGATGGTTGTTTTGTTTTATTAGTATCCTGCAGCAGTGTAGCCAGGGGAGCTAAAGAGTACACTTGTATCCAGGTACAGCTTAATTGGGGTGCCATTTAGATAATTTATATCCCATATATACCACGAGAGATAGTGTTTTTAAGGGGGGGGCGGTAACGCTGCCCCAGGGCATTGAAAAATTACCCACTCCTCTACACTCCTGTAAAAGCAAGAAGATATGTTTCTTCTTTTTTTGTGGCAGTCCGTTCTTCCACATTGAAAAGTCCTACTGCCTCCCTAAAATTTTGAATGTACTCGCCTATAGTACAGCAGAATGTGAAAATAAATCTCAATAATTATGTTTTGAAATGTGGAGTATAGATGCATCTCTATCACAATCATGCTGCCATCTGTTTTTTCAAGAAATTAATTTGTTCGTTTCCTGGTGGAACCAATGCTAGAAATAATAGAAAACTATGTGTTGATGTTGTTTTGCTAAGAGAGAGGGGACGTAAGATGTGGTGTGGATGCCAAAATAGTTTCTCAATGATTCTTGGCTTCCTTTATCTGACAGTTATTTCAACACTATTATTTAGTGTTAATAAGAATGGATTCTTTGACATTATGTTTTGGTACTTCTTTTTTTAATGCTTTACGAGTGGATTTATTCTGAGGAGAGAAATTCACGAAAACAGTAATAAAACGGTGATTTGTACCAAGAATTTAAAATTGACATAAGACTGTTAGATTGCCTGTAATGAGAGGCAAACAAGGCACGTCCGCATGTGGTCTTAAGAAGGTTGATCAAGAACTTAGAATTGACATAGGACCATAAATTTCCTTGAAATAACAGGCAAACAGGAATTTGAGAAAATTAAGGATGGGGGGTCAATTGAAATGATTTTTATAAGTTTCAATCAACTTTTACTGGGTTACTGCAATTTTGTTCTTATGATTTTAATTTTAGCTTTCTATGCACAATAGAAATCCAAAGCTCAAAATTCTTCATAAACGGTATGGTACATAAGGATCCAAATTTTGGTTCTGAGAGGGGAAAGTTAACTTTCCATGGTCTAGCACCACCAGGAAATTTTCCAAGGGGGAGGGGAGTAATACTAGCAGTTTTATTTTTCCTACGAGTTGGAAATGGTGGAAATGTTTCTCAATTTCCTTGTTCAATATATTTTCTAAACTTCTTCTTGTTTTCCAGTGGAGGGGAGGCTGGATCCTTAAAAAAGCGAATTGTTTTTGAAGAAAAATTTTTGGGGACATCAATTTTCTTTTGGGATATCAGAGAATGTATGGCAATTTTCCGGAATTTTGGAGGTAGTGGAAGTACTGGGCATTTATGAACAGAGTAAAAACCAGACTAAATATGTGAAAATTATTGGAAGGTAGGGAGGATACGATAAGTTTTATTAAAAAATAGCTATCGCAAGCCCAGTCGGGGCCGAATTCGTATTTTTTAGTCAAAACAAGATAAAAACAGACGAACATCAAAAAATAGGTTTAAAACTGATTATACATATAAAACTGGGAAAAGTACGTACCGCCATTTTGTCAAAATCGTCACAAAAATAATAATAAAAGTTAAAAAAAGAAATATAGGGGCCATGACATTTAAAAAAACCGACAAACTAGTAAATTAGGAAGGGTTATTTGCAGCATAAGAAAAAAACAGGAGAAAAGCGAACAAAAACAAGCAGTAGCTTAGTTTAATGTTTTTTATTTAAGTCTGTCGAATAAGGGACGAGAAGTTGATTTTCAATTCTAGCAAGGAATGGGGGACCATAGATAATAGGTGAGATAAGATATTTGTTGCAACAAATTTCTAACACAAGCCCCAATTGGCCGAATTTTAAATTTGGAGTCCATAAATAAAAACATGACAAGAAAAAATCATTAAAGAACGTGAAAACTATGCTGAAACAAAAAAATTTGGTACTTATGCATTATATCTTACCCACCGCTATAGACTGTACAGGGAAACAAATTTGCAATGGATAAATGGATTGCAAAGCGTGATTTCTTATTGCGTTTACAATATTTAAACTGTTGTTTTTTGGGGTTTAGGGGGGGGGAAAGGTACCTAGTTTAGGTTAGGTTACGTATTTAATATATACTATGCTTTACACCCCCCCCCTAATGTGCAAATATATAGCCGAAATTTGTTTCTAACGTATTATATGTTCATCCTATTTTATTTTATTTCATTAGTATTAACCAAACTTGACTTCTTTCGTGGGTAAAATATAATGCATAAGTACCAAAATTTCAAAGCGAAAAAAATATTTTTAAGACAATAAATTCATCTAAAAACGTCAAAATAAATTAAAAATGATAAAAGCTGGCTAAACTTAATAAAAGAATAAAATAAAAGAAGAAGGAAAACAAACAAAAAAGTACAAAAACTTGGACAACACCAAATAATAAAAAGTGGAAACTATCGGGATATTCTGTTGATTGTTCCGTAAAGAAGAGAAAAATGTGTTTTTTTTTTATATCTTGAGGTAAAGCAGTGAACGAGGGACAAGATAAGAAAGGGCTCAGAAAAAACCTGAATCAGGGAATCCCTAAGATATCGAGTGAGCCTTGATTCGAAGACCCCCCAAGGTACGACTCTGGAACCAAAAGTTTGCCTTCAAGACTGTTAGTCACCTAATATCACTGTACCTGCAACCAGGGCTGTGGAGTCGGACTTTAAGTAAATTTATGCTGAATGGAGTTGGAGTCAGTGTGCTGAAAATATCTGGAGTCGGAGTCGTTTATAACATATAAAATCTAGTTAAATGAAGCTTTAAAACTGGGCTGTGGAGACGGACTTCTAGTAAACTTTTGTTGAATGGAGTTGATTACATTGAAAATTCTGGAATTGGAGTCGGCTATAACCGACTCCACAGCCCTGCCAATAACATCACTAATATTCACAGTTTTAGCTCGAGATTGGACCACTTTTGGCTAGCCAAATTCTAATTTGCCAGATGATATTTTCACAAGTCAATTTGAGCAATGTACTGTTTTTGCGGATAGCATATTGTTGGTGCATTTTCTAAATCCTATCTTAGAATGTTACTCGCTGATTATGTAGAAATCAATTCAGCTTGGCATCAAGGCTTCATAGCAGACTAGGGGCAGAATTTGCTATGGGGCAGGGGGGTAACTACCACTCCTAGACCTCAGTTTGCTCTCCACCGCTGAAATTTAGTTTCTCCAAAAATCTTGCCAAAGTTAACATAAGCCTGCATAATTCAAGCATCCACAGAAACGAGTCAGTTTTTTTAGTATATCTATGCCTCTTATGTTACTATATGGCTTATTTTTCAGTTTTCAATGTCATTTTGACTTGATTTTTGGAACTTGCTCCCCCCCCCCGGATTTTGGTGGAAATACGCCTCTGTAGCGTTTTCCAATTTCAATCAAAACGCACACATGAAGATGAGAATAGTTTTGGCAGCAATATTAAAGAGAGAGTGGAAAATCACTGAGCTCATTTTATTCCGAAACTGCTTGATAAAAATGAGAAAAATCGCATAAGAGAAAGTTCTAATATGACATGTTTAATCATTAATTATTTTGATTTGTTCACTCAGTGAATATTCGCTGGCGTTGGTTATAAGTGGATGTGTTTATGAAACACATTTTCATCCTTGTTTCGCGCGGGTCGAATTCAACAATCGCTTTACTGAACCGTTTAGTCCCTTTGGCTATATCCGTAGTAAAACCCCTTTTAGTAATAAGTCACATTTTAGTGGTGATTCTATCATTTGTTATATCCTTAAGGCTATGACCAGATTATTGGACTGTCTATTTGCTTTGCGGCTAGTTATGGTTGATATCATGTCACCTGATGATTATGCATTAAGTGGTGTTTGATATCAATGTTTAGTGGCAAAATCCTGACTTAGTGTTAAATTAGATTATGATTTCATTTTAAAGTGATTTTTCATTATGGATTGTTTGATTGTAAGTATTCTAAAGAGGATGTGGTTTTAAAAAACCTTCTGATTGATGGTATGTTATTGGTGGTTTTTAAAATTGACTGGAGTCAGAATAGACAGGTTTACCTAAGTTGTGGTAGAACAATTTTAGGTAAACAATCGTTGGTAAAGTTTTAGTTTATGGGCTTCTTGCTATCTTGAGAAGTAGCTGAGTTAGATGAATGGTACTTTCAGGAATGAATCAAAGGGCTAAGATATATCCTAAGAGGGTGCTATCAAGCTATTATCTCAACTCCTTCTAGAACTTAGAAGATAGCATAGACGACAGGTGTATACCTATTGAAATTTCAGCAAATAAAAGTTTTTCTTAATTTTGGGTTAAGTCTTTTCTACTGATTCTAGTTTTCGAAAGTGCTATTTCTATTATTTCAGATGAATTTTCAGCCATGTCAAGAGTTTTTTTTCCTAAATTTAAGAAATAGATTTTCAAATCTCTAGAACCGTTGGCCTTTTGAGGGGGAAGGGGTAAAAGTAGATTCTTCAAAATTTATTCTCAGATTTTCGTTTAGGCTCTCGATTCATTCCTGACAGTTCCATTCACCTTCCTCAACTACTTTCCAAGATAGACAAAAACCCTCGTCTAGAATTTTACGCGGTAGCTTCGATTTCCGGACAAATTTCTTTGATACTTCAGTAAATTTTAGAAGACATTCTTATCATATTGGAAAGAAGTTGAATTAGGTAAGTAAACCTTTCAGGAATGAATATGATACCTAAATTATGGCCTTTGAAAGTATTTTTACGTACCGTATTGACCTCCACCACCACAGTTCATATAATTATCTGAACTGATAATTATATGAACTGTGTCCACCACTTTCCTCTCCAAAGGACACTGACTTTTGATAAACTTCGGACAAATTTTGTGTTATAAATGCGAACGAAAGTTTCGGAAAAGCAAATCTACGGCACATTTAAGGCCGAAGTGTTTCGAGTCTTTTTTTGCAAGATCTTGATTTATGAGATTTTAAAGAGTTTGTAAAAATGTCTCTAAAATTAAAAAAAAGGTTCTAAAGTGGCTTTGATACAACTCAAATTATTTTAATTGTATTTTCAGAAGGTAAAGAAATTAGACTCGAACCAAATTAAGGAATAAAATTTCCGTTGCGGGAACTGAGTCAGACTTGTTTTTTATAGAATTTTGTAAGCCTGAAAAATAGAGAGAGAAAGAGTTAGGCGCTTGAAAAATACCTTTCTGGGTGTAATATAGGCTGTGGATCCTGTCGTGGAATTTTCTGTTGCCTAACTCAACTATCTTCCATGATAGTAAAAGGTCGACTATCTAGAATTTTACTCTCAACCTTTCATTAACAGAGCTCAATTACTTATATTTAGATTACAAAAGTAAGTTAGAAACCGATTCATTAGAATTTTCCTTTTATTTGGTCTTTCTTATTACTTCTTCTGGTTATTGGCATTGGTAGTTTTATATGTTTTTGCATTGACATTCTTTTTAAAAGGTAAGAATTGCATCATACAAGTTTTTCCTAGTTGTATTTAAACTCACTGAATGTCCAGTATGTATATTTGAACATTGAGTGGCACAAATTTATCACTTTGATCGGCCCGGTCACTGGACTTTGCTCACTTTAAGAAAATAAGAAATGAGGCGATTGAATGATTAAGTAAAATAGGAAATTGCCTTGCTAAGGGCATATTGCATGCAAGCTTTAGCAACACTAATGCTTTTTGTCAATGAAAAAATGTCAAACTTGCCTTTTTTTTCTTTTCAAAAAGAAAAAAAATCCTGTTTTTCTAGCCGCAGCCCCCACTTCTCCCGGAAGGTTTTTTTAATCTTCTCCCCCCTGAAAAACTTAGGTCCTCCCCTGGCCGACATAAACCAGACTTAAGTCATTATAGGCAACTATTGATTCGTTTGATTGTAACAAATGTAATATAGTCACTCAAAGTATGCTTAGGAACAATGCGACAGCCTATAAATCTTTTTAGAACTTCTAATGCCTCCGGTTTTCCTATTTCTTTTGCTTGGATTTCATGGACTACTAACTGTAACGAGTTACTTTATAGATACTCAAGTGCCAACTAATCCATCTAACTTTAGTTTATTTATTTGTTATTTTTTTTTCAATTTGTACATTTAATTTTGTGGTTCCCTGGAACAGTTTTCTTTTGCACATTTGGATCCTCTTGGACCAAGGACTTGTGGCTGTAAGTTTCAAACTGATCAGAGACAAAAAATCTTTTGGCTCATCTCCAGGTCCATGTAACCCTCCTATCACAACAAAATGTGTGATACTTTCACCTAGAGAAGGATCCTTGGAGGATTTGGGCCAGTCGCGCACGCCAACGTCAGACAAGCCCCCCTTTGCCATTATGAAACCTCTGTATGAAACAATGGATGATTTGCCTTATTTACAGTCCTTGTCTCCAGGGCGGTGGGGATGTGCCATCCCGGGAGACGTTATTATGGAATCTTTCGACCATTTAGAACAAAATGACTCAAAATTTTGATGAGATGTCTGGGAGAGTGACGGGAAAGACAGGGAGCAAAAAGGGTAATGGAGGTGAGCTGGCTGCCCTACAGTTACTTTTGACTTTTAATTAGGGCCCTAGAACTTCCTGTGTCCCATCGAATGAGACCCTTCTGAATTTTCTAAAAACCGAGGGAAAAAATATATTGAAGGCATCTTTATTTAGGCTGCACTTGAGCTCTGATTACTATTCGTTTAAATTTAAATTATTTAAATATAACTTTTATTTTTGCTCGTCTTAGGTTTAATTTAGGCTCTTCACTTAGTTTTGAAATATTAAATTTTTGGAAAAGTCTTAAAAAAAAATGTATGTTCTTAATTGACACAGTTTTGTTTGTGGTTAATATTAGGAATTTTACAATGTGTTTTGAATTTATCCGCTTAAGAATTAAATTGTCAGATTATAATTTTAATTTGGATAAAAGCTGAATGTTCAATCAAAATTTTTGATGAACAGTAATTTGTGTATACATTTTTGATAATGACTTTACAATATAATTTTGGGTGGATGGAGAGGCGAGTAATAATTCACATGAAGTGAAAATCTGCGGAGGTTTTGGTCTTGTATAGCATTGAAGCCAACCCCGATCCTGTAAACACCTTTAAATATACATGTGTTTTAATTCACTATTTTTAACCGGACTATTTTCATGTTTTATTTTGTTTTAGCTATTTTTTGTTGAAATAGATGCATGCCAAGGTCATTTATTAAAAAGAGTTCCTTTTTGTTGTATTAAAAAAATGTCACGAATCAATACATCCAGGTTTGTTTGCTTATTTTGTGTCTTACTTACGAGTTCTCTTGGTCCTGAACTTTTAATTGAAGTAAAACCATTGTCTTATATTCTAAAACAAATAAGCTTAAAAAAAATCGCATTTCTCTTCCCAAATTTATTGTCTTTGTTAAGGTCCACTTGCTCCAGTTGACTTACCCTAAAGTTTTTTTTTGTTGATCACAGAAAAACCAAGTTTGGCCCATATCGGGGTTTTATGAATAGAATACAACCCATATTTAAATGTATTTTTGCTTGTAGGTTCGTTTGGCCCAATACACATGCTCGGTAAATTACTAGCCGATCGAAGACGGAAGGAATTTGGGACTATTTTGGGCACTGTATATAAATAATATAACACTAAGATCACGGCTTAGTGATTTTTGGCTACAATATTCTCAGCACGTCCAAACAGCTTCTCCAATTTAATCTGCTATCAGCGGTCCAGTGCAAGACCGTACCCAGGATTTTTTCGGAGGGGGTTTTACTAAAAAAAAAATTGGGATTTTTACACACAAAAAAACTCAAAAACGCATACAAAATTTGTTTATTCCCATTTTTGTTACGTTTTTACGAGTCAGACAAACATTGAGGGGAACGACCCTGGAACGCATATTTTCGCAGAAACTTTCTCAAAATGCCTTTGAAACCAACCCGAGACTTCGAAACCTACTTGTCATTCCTAAAATGTCATTTCGCGTTCAAGAGAAATCTGACTTGTCTACCCGTGAAAAAATCGAATATCGCTTATGTTTATACTTGTTTAAATGTTCTGCCGAGCACTTTCATCTCGGTCCGGCTTTGTATAATGGTTGAGGTAAGGAATGATCATACTGTATTGTATTTATATACAGGGATTTTGGGCGTCCAGACATAAGACGACATTCTTTCCATAGTGTGTATCTTCATTGAGGCCCCCGTATCACTGTCTATGTGCCCTGTAAATCTAATCCAGTCTGAGAAAGCAATTTTTTTTGGCCCCGTATTAGGTGTCACATATCAATACAACCGATCTTTAAAGTACTTTTGTTTCTATTGAGGTCCACTCGCCCCTGTCTACATGCACTAGAGGCTACAAGCCCGGCAGAGGGGGAGGGAGATCGGTCTATTTTTGGGTCTTACCAACCAATTTACCAACACAGTTAGTTTCAAGTTCGTTTTCTGCATGAGGGTCTACCTTGCCAAGAAGCTTATGAACGTCATTTTCAAGCCGGTTGGAGAGACGGAATCTGAGGTCCCTTTTTAGTGCATCCCGAATTTTTTAGCATTTGAGTCTGGCATGATCGAAACCATTTCACGTCAAGCAACTGGGCTGAACAAAAAGTCTTAACTTTTTGTATTTAAAAGTTTTGTGTCCGTTTTTGGGTAAAACTATTTTTTCCCAAGTTTTTTTTTTGCACAAGGTTCTGTTCGACGCACTAGTATTTGCATATAAGTTTCAGCTTCTAAGAAAAATTATGTTTTTTTCGGATGAGCTAATGTTTAGGAGATTTAAATATTTTGGTACACTTATCCTTTCCTTAAACATAAGATTTGAAGTCCCATTACGTTCCCCAAACTGTCCCCGAAGGTTTTCACTCAATAGCCGGGGTGAATATGCTGTCTTTTGATTTGCCTTACTATTGCATTGTGAATAGATTAAAAGTTTCTCTGGTACTGATTGTGCCAACACTTTCAGGTGAATGGGAGATATATTTGTTGCCCCCCACGTAGTGTTCTTGTCCCCCCAACACTTCAATATTTTTAGCTCGATTCCCACGAGTCGTTCTCGATATAGCCTGGATAAATGGTTTATTTTCGATTTTACTTTGTCCTTCCCCGAGTAAAAATTTGAAGTTCACTTGGTCCCCCAGCACCCCCTGAAAATTTTAACTCAATCCCCGAAGTTGTTTCTGAGACAATGCAGATACTTTATTTTGATAACCTGGGTATACATCGTTTCTTTGTGTCAACATCGCTGCTTCACCGGGAACGAATTCTAGCTCACAGTGCCCAAAATTTTGAAGAGACAACAGACCAAAATTTTGGACCCTTCTTTGCCCCTTCTCCAGGTCAAGATTTAAAGTCTGATCCTTTCCCCCCAAAAAAAGAAACAGCTAAAAACTGAGATTTTTCATTCTGATCCCCAAAACACCCTAGTATATTGAAGATAGTGCAAAAACTCTTAGGTGGATTGTTGGAAAACCAGTTGTAATCCCCCCCCCCTACAGCTTGCACAGGGAGCATAAACCTTAAAAACTCTCAGTAGCATTTTTTTTCAGTTTGTCTTGCATTCAAAAAAATAATGTAATATTCACTTTTTGATTTTAAGACCTATTCTCATATTGGTATGATAAGATCAGTGAACTGAGCATTCAACCCGTTAATTTTCTTTTACTTGTCACGCATTGATGATAACAATGTTGTTTTGACGTCATTGCTTTTCTAATATTTATATCTCACCATTTTGAAAATAATCATTTGCTTATTGAGATACGTCTTCAATGCTAAGCACGTTAGAATAAACGAGTTTGCAAAATCAAGCGAATAGCGAATATTAGATAGTTTTATAGTTTAGAAAGAGGAGAGCACAACAAAATGTTGCGAAATTCTTAAATATGAAATGGCTAATTACCGTCATTGCCAAATATGAACATTTCTAGACTTAACGTCTTAGATTGATGGGGACGAAGATTAGCGCACGTGTCTTGTTGACAAGACTTTAAGTGCTGTTCATTTGGGACTTGTGACTTTGACTTGGGAATTGTGATATTTTGTGACTTCATCAGTTTTCTATAATTTTATATTATTGCCTGGTTTTTGCTGTTTTAGCGAATTTACCCCTTCCCCCTCCCGTTGAAAATGAATCTTTTTGGCGTTCTTATTTTTGGTATTACTCCAATTAAATTGACTAAGTTAGTGAATCTTTGAGCTAAATATGAAAGCTTGAAATTGTTGGTCTATTCTTTCTGAAAAATATAATATCTATATCGTTTAAAATAATAGATATTTGAACTTAAATTTTTCTAAGTGAGTACTCATTGGACCTTTTTTCAACTCAAAATATTTATTTAAAGTTCTTTAATAAAAAAAACTAATCAGATCAAAATAAAAACAAATTGAGCGCTTATTGGACCGCTTGTAACTCAAAATATTGATTTAAAATTTTTATTAGAAAAACTGGCTAAAAATCAAATAATATGAAAACAATAAAAGTGAGAATCTGTCAGAGCGCTTGCAAACCAAAATAATTATTTAAAGACTAAAAAAGACAAAAAATGGATCCATTTTTTGTATGCACTTTTAGTGACGGCAGATAATGAATTTAAGTGTAATTTTTATGTAAATGCAGTGATTGCCATATTTGCCTTCCAATATTTCTTTTGAAATTGTTTAAGGGTTTTTAGTTTTATGTTCTCTTAGTTCTCCTTTCTTAGTTCTCTCCCATCTTGAAAAGAATAATTTGATTGCTGGTGTTAAAGAAGATGGCCTAAATTGGATATTTTTTTTTTTTTGGTTTATAGAGCTTTGTTTATTCATACACTACACAGCCAAATCATGCTCGTCAAAATTAGGAGTTTCTTATAGTTTGTATTTTAGTTTCTTATAGTTTCGTACAAATCGCTTATTGTTTATGTATTTTTAAAGTTCCCTCCACTGAAGTAAATTTCTGTATGCTTGCCTATTTTGATGGCTAGGTTCATAGTTACACACAGGAAAATTGAACTTATGATGTTTTTCTAATTGGACTAGCCAGAATTGGTGTACTGTTTGAACTGATTAGTTTTCTTTGTTTGTTTTGGATGGACCTGGCTAATTTAAAAGACTGGATATTTCGAGTGTATATTTTATGTAAACCACAGTTCATATAATTATCCAGTAAGCTTATCGCAGATCATTTCTGGTCTTCGTTCTCGGTGCGAACAAAAAGCTCCTCCCACTTCTTTCTGCATTAGCGGGTT
Organism: Artemia sp. Qi Xiang Cuo; assembly: GCF_049724085.1. Classification (NCBI taxonomy): domain Eukaryota; kingdom Metazoa; phylum Arthropoda; class Branchiopoda; order Anostraca; family Artemiidae; genus Artemia; species Artemia sp. Qi Xiang Cuo. The sequence goes on along the minus strand of NC_142802.1, from coordinate 19,843,385 downwards.
AGTACTTGTTTCCGATTAGATCACAGTCTGACTTGTCTACCCATAAAAAGATCGCAGGTTTGCACTTGTTTCCGATTAGATCACAGTCTGACTTGTCTACCCATGAAAAGATTAGATACCGCCTATGTTTCTATCTGCAAAAACGTTCTCCGGAGCACTCGCACCCCGGTCCGGGTTTTTATAATGGGTGAGATAGGGAATGATCATACTGGATAATTATATGAACTGTGATGTAAACAGAAAAGATGTACATCTTAGCTTTTCCGCGCTTCGTATGAGAATTTTCAAGGAGTTTACACTTTTATATCTCGTTTCTCTCTTTCGCCTCCTCTTCATCTGAAAAGTGAAATGTGACAACTGTTGGAAAGCGAGATAAGCTAAATTTACTCTCATGGTCTTTCTGGAACTTTTTTGGAGTATTTGAAGGCCACTTTATAGGTGCCCACGTCGCAAATCTTTTGGGAGGGGGACACAAAAGAGGAGCATATTTAGGCTATATATCTCCTGAGAGATCCTTAGACCATTATTAGCGGAATCTCTCGTCATTGTAAAGGTACGAGTATATTGATATAATTTATTAATCGATATTATTTCATAATCTGTAAACAGTAGAGATGCCCCGTAGTCTTTCCGTGTAAGAATGTTCAACGAGTTTAGGCTATACTTTTATATCTCCTTTCTTTTTTTCGCCCCCTATTCACCTGAAAAAAGAAAAATGACATGTGCTGTAAAACGAGATAAGGTAAATTTTCTCTTGCTCAACTTTCTTTAAATTGTTGATGGCCATTTGAGAGGTGCACACGTTTAATTCTTAGGAGGTGGGGACACAAAGAAGCTTATGTTTAGGGTTAGGCCATACATTATCTGAACGATCCTTCGGTTCATTCTTGGCGGAATCTCCCTCGCCATTGTTTGCCTATGAATATATTTATACAGTATATTAAACTAGTTGAAACAGTCGCTAAAAAAAAAAAAAAAACATTTTTATTTCTTGTGGCTGCCGCTTTCTTTTGTTGATATTATAAATTTGTATTCTTGGATATTTTAATTATGAAGTTCCTGCGTTAAAAAAAAAACACTCTGAATATTATTGTGCAATTTGACATTTAAAGTACATTCGTGTCTTGATGGGGTCTATACTTCTGTTAAAATTAATGTTTTTAGATTTATAATTTTAGCAGTTTTTGTGAAAACGATAACCGAATGTCTTTGTTCAAATTTCAAATTATTGCTTTGATAGTTTTGTCAGGGGGTGCTCACTTTCCACACCACCTGGTGTATATCTTGGAACGCCATGGTCTCTCCTTATTGGACGTAGTTTTCGTCACGCTTGGCACGCGCCACTTGCTGTATGTTATTTCTGAAAGTGGGTGATCCCCTCGATTTTTGTGCTCATACCCACCCCCCTACAAAAATTTTCATTCGTTTGAAGGTTGACCAAAATTTGCTTCACGCCATTGGTACTGGAGAATCTAATGAAGTCGAAACCGGTTTATGATACAGTTGTGTGTCATTTGGTATGGCGACTTTTATGATTCACTATCAGGCACGTACCCAAGAAATCTGAATAAATGAAGCACCAAAAAGACGTTTATTCAGGGGTAGACTTTTTCGGGTTGAAACATAGAGTTAACAGGGCGGTGCATCAACCGTCAGGCGTACATAGAAGTAGTATTTTTGTTTGTGTTTGCGTGTTGTGTGTGTAGGGGGGATAAGTAAAAAGCAGCAGAAGAAAAAGGTTAAAGCTTGTGGTAGGCACATCTAGTATTTCCAAAATGTCGAGGTTTTTACGACTTTTCCTAAGATTTTTTAGTTTTCAAATAGTTCGCTTGTTTCTTTGTTTTAATTGCAGTTTAGGCATAGTTTAGGGTCTGTTCAATTGTACGGACCCCCATAGTTTAAAGCTATTTACAATGTTCCTCATTATTTCCTTTTTTTATATTTTCCTTTTTTTTAAATTCTCCTACAACCAGAATGGTGTTCAAAATAAGTCATTCATACGTTTCTATTTTCTATCTTCTGGTTGTTTGATGTAAAAATGTTTAATTTATGTTTTAATAAAATGACAACCAAAAGTTATTGTAGGCTGTAGTTGTAATTTGAGCCTCCATCAGACCCATGTACGTCCCTGGCCGAGTTTCTGTTTATCTTTGTTGTTTTGACTTATGCTAACAATTTCTTTTTTGTTGGCAAGGTGAAAGTCAAAGAAAATATTGAAGATCTACTATTGCTATTTACACATAACTACTCCCTAACTTGTTACGTATCTTAAAAGATGAATTTTTATTCTAAAACCATAAAAATATTGTGTTAATTGTAATATTATAATAATATTATTCAGTGATATATTTTACTGTGATTCTGTCTTAGTAACAGACACAATTCCGCGTACAATGTGCATACTAATCCGTGAATACTGGCCCAAATCGTACTTTTTCTGAAGCATCAGGCTCCGCCCCCTTCTGGTTGCCTGTAGCTTTGAACCAATTACCCCCCTCCGAAAACTCCTGGTTTTAGTTCTTTTTTTACTTGTCTATTGTATAAAACACACTCGAGAAGAAGTTTGGTTAATGCTAATGAATAAAAATATGATGAAAATAGAATACTTTGTAGTCATTTGTGAATTATTAAATTGGCAGCTTCGGCGTCGGCTGACCGTCTCAAAGACACCCATGTTCTGGGCGCATATTTCCATGTTGTAGTTTTCACAATTTTGCTAATAAAGTTTTATTTTTTGTTTTATTTCATTATCATTAACCAAACTTCACTTCTCGAGTGTTTTATATAATTGACAAGTACCGTTTTAGAATACTTCATTAGCAAAATTGTGAAAAACTACTACTTGGAAATATGCTCCCAGAACGCAGAAATGTCCTCAAGAATCACGTTAAAATAACTCGGCCTTCTGCCTTTACTGCCGCCCGCCACATGTACTCTATTAAGTATGAATGTAAATAATGGCGAGATGTACCTCGGTGCCGTTTGTTCCTATACATTGCGGAACCCCACATTCTCTCTACTTTTTGGGTAGAGGTGCTGGTTTCTGGATCGACAAAATTATTTTTGTGGTTCACTTTCAAATGAGTGAAACCTGTTTGTTCCAGCTCAGTTGTGTTGTAGCCCTTCCAACGATCTGAAATGATTCTTGAACATCCACGGTGAGACACTATATTCTATCACTAGTCAAAGCAAACTAACTGGTGTCCTCAAGAATTAATAATGAACTTTTCTTTGTCTTTGAGGCGGTTAGCCGACGCCGAAGCTCCAATTTAATAATTCACAAATGACCTTCACAATTTTGCTTGTAAAGTATTCTATTTTCGTCATATTTATTGTCACCAAACTTCACTTCTCGAGTGTGTTTTATATAATAGACAAGTACCAAAAATAGTCGGGTTTAAATATAATTCTGTTTCAAATATCTTGCCAATCTAAAAAAGAAGGTTTCAAAGTTATTTGTCTAGATTCAAAATTAAAACCAATTAGCCTATGTTCTTATCGAATACAAAATTTGGGATTCAGTTATTTTTATCTTGGTCATTTAGACATTAAATTAGATTAGTGTGCTTTTGGAATTGACAGTTGCCACGTATGTACATTGAAATAGTAACTATTATGTAATCAAACTTCAAGTTGGAGTGATTCAGAGCCTCAAAACCCATATGGGTTAATGAAGCCTTATTTGAAAACATGCAAGGGGGATATTCACTAGCTGACCTAGCAGGCACGTACTCAGAATTTTGTGTGGGGTTGGGCAATAATTAGAAATTCGATGAATTAAAAAATCATATATAAAGACAAGCAATTGACTCTTGGTGATTATAGCTAAATTCTAGGAAATTTAGGACTTCGCAGCGGATGAGGCCCCCTCGATGCGTTCTCGTTGTTTAGTTTTCCGTCTGATAGTCGCAACTAAGGAAAAGTTGCTAGATTTATATTCACCAGAAGACAAGATTTGGCTAGAATTAGAAAGCGAATTCAGGTTTCCAGTAGAAACTGCTTCTGCTAGTGGTTTTTAGTGTCGATTTCAAATTAGTACGCGGCTAGATGGCTTTAAAAGAGCCTACTGATCTCACTGTTTTTATTTTATAAATCAAAAACTTCATGAAACGAATCATAATATTGAAATCCTTGTCCACAGAGGCGTAGCTATATTTTTCAGCGATACCACACTAAAAGTAGATTATAGTATTGACGAAAAAATAAAAATCTCAGTTTGGCGCCCCCTGAGAGACTGAAACCGGGGAGAGCCATCCCCCCTTGCCATCTAACGTAACCACTCCTTGTAGTCGTAACTGAGATTCAACTACTAATGTCACTTTATCTTAATGAGCTGGCATTTAATGGAACTTACTGAAGGTCCATTTGCAATAGGATTTTTACTGATTCGAGGTTGAGTTAGCGCTAATTTGAGTCACTCAGATTTTTCGTAGAATTTTTGATCGGCCGGAAAAATCAATGAAAATTTTTCATTGGCTTAAATTAGCACTAGCTAAATCTCGGTACTAGTAAAGTCTCATTGTGAATGGGGCATTAATTAATAAACTTAGGACAATGGGACGGGGTTCCATTTCCAAATAACTTGCTCTTTCAGCTAATATTTGCACTAATGTTCACTAGTCTGTCTTATAAGGCAGGTTAGCTTTTCACTCGATATTTGCGAAAAAAAATTGCCACCTGCACCTAGAGTCAATAGCTTGTCTGTATATATGATTTTGTAAATATTATTTATTGCCGATTCATACTGTAAGTAAATGTAACGTTCTCTCTTATATGGGGTATTTTTAAAGACATGCAAGGATGATTTTTTTTGGCGGGGGGGGGACTATAAAAACAGGGAAATTATTCATAGCACAGAAGAAATTACGAAAGTCGTGTATATTTTGAGTTTTACCTTGATGTTTGCTTTGTAGTAAAATATTGCTAAATAAATAGAATACCTAAGTTTTTATGTCCAGTATTTTCATAAGGCGGTATACCCTATAGGTAACTTCCCTCGGATAATTTTCTGGTTTTCTGATTGTCCCCTTTTATTCTTTATTTCTTTTATTTTCTGAGGTTTAGGCGAGCTTTAGCTCCTGCCCTTTTCTTAAATGAATCTGTTCATACGTATCTGTTGTGTAAGTGTTTCTATATAAACTATCTTCATTGTCATATCTGCACACAGTTGGACCGAAGCCCCTCCCTGCCACGTGGAAAAATATTAGATGTACTCTATTTCTGATTTTGGCCACCAGTAATGGGCTTAGACCAAGTAGCGGATTTTTTCGCATAATAAAAGAAACCTAAGACAATATGTTCTTTTTTTTGAAAAGACAAAACTTGTGTTGGAATTTTTTGACAATCGGACCAGTTTTCTTGATTCAGATGCCGATTCCTGGACAATTTTTGATGATCCAGATTCCCATTATCGTCTTATCAGTAATAAGTCCGCACGAATTTTGGTCAAATCGCTAATTTTATCATCACATGTCTCTGTATATACATGTCTCTCTGTATACTGTGTCTATGTCTTACTGTGTATATATCCTACATATCCTGATTAGGCACGTACGCAGATTTATTTTTTATCATCTTTTGATAATTTGGATACGAAATGCCCGGAAATTCGAAATAATTTTTTTTTGGGGGGGGGATGGGGGTCTTGTTAGTTTCAGTTATCTAGCATGTAACTCACGTTTGGTGTCATCAGTACCCTAATTTATTCAATTTAAATGATTCGTCAAGTAGTTAATGTACTCCGATAATATACGAATTTTGAAAAACTCATGAAGTATGCAGATAAACACTTGTAAGAATAGTGTTAAAAATGCCTGAGGATTTGACAGCCCCGTTTTTTTTTCATGCGGGACCGCCTAATAAAGGCGTTTAAGACTCAGGTAAATGGTCTGATAATTAGGATAAGAAATCCCAAGAAATTCGAAATATCTTATGTTTTCTTGGGGTGGGGGGGTCAAGTTTAAGCTTTCAGGGAGTGTTATTTGGAGGGGGTGACCGTTTGGATCTCAATTTTTATCCTGAGAAAGGAGCCAGAAAAGGATAAACATATTTTGTCACAATCTACCTAAACGCATGTGTTTGACCCGAGCTGCTTATGATCTTGTCCGAGCGAAGCAAAGGCAACCTAGACAAAGACCTGGTGATTAGAACTTGATTTAGGGGAGAGTTCATTGAGCAATATTGTTGCCAGTCCAGAGTATAATATTTTTACGTTTTTACTCATCATAAATGAGTTCTCCCGCTTTGGTTTAATTTTAGTTATAACCTGCTACTTTCAGTTGAATAAGCATGTTCAGTTTGGTCACTCAATTGAACTGAGAAGCAAAAGCCGCGTTTTCAGGCTCAGTGGGTTCGAACACGGGTTATTCTCGTCTAGTTTCTAGTTTTTCGTCTAGTTTCAGCGGGTTCGAAGTTTCAACCCCGTGTTTTCCTCGAGAACCCGCTTTGTGAAAACGGTTGTTGCATTAGACGAGAACAACCCGTCTTCGAAGACGGGTTGTTCACGGTTCAGCGGGTTCGAACACGGGTTGTTCTCATCTAGTGCATCAAGCGTTTTCACAAAGCGGGTTCTCGAGGAAAATATGGGGTTGAAACTTCGAACCCGCTGAAACTAGATGAAAAACTTGAAACTAGACGAGAATAACCCGTGTTCGAACCCGACGAGGCTGAAAACGCGGCTAAAGAGGAAAATGATAAACGTGGTTGTGCCTGATGTGGCACAATCGCTTTTAAAAGATAACTATGTTTAATTGGCAAAATTTTAGTATTTATAATACGATGCAAATATTTGTTTTTGGCAGAATTTGCAATCTTGTTAGTTTCAGTTATCTAGCATGTAACTCACGTTTGGTGTCATCACCACCCTAATTCATTCAATTTAGATGATTCGTCAAGTAGTTAATGTACTCCGAAACACAAATTTTGAAAAACTCAAAGTATTTCGATAAACACTCTTAAGAATGGTGTTAAAAATGCCTGAGGATTTGACAGCCCTGTTTTTTTTCATGTAGGACCGCCTAATAAAGGTATTTAAAACTCAGGTAAATGGATAAGGTAGCTTTACGAGTGCCTTTAGGGCTTTTCTTGATGTCTGGAGGTCAACTGTCCATTGGCAAAATGATTAAATTAGACGCATTCATTTAAAACTGATCTTGAGATATTCTTGTTTTAATTAGACTTCAGTTGAGTTAGTATTCTGAAGGCGTGTCCAAAATCTGTCGAATTTTTGCTCAAAGGCTAATATTGCTACAACAAGGTTTCATCTTTGTCTTAAAAAATGGAAGCCAATGTTCCAATTTGATCGTATATATCCATATATGCTTATCAAATGTTCGTAACTTCTTTTGAACCAAATATTTGCCAGACGTATCCGAATGCATTTGGGGAAAGGAGGTAACTAGTCAAATATTCCCAAGATTTAAGAATTGTAAGACAAATTGGGAAATTTGTAGGGAGGTTAAAGGCCCCTTTGCGTTATGCCAACATATATAAATTATGTGCATACTTGTATCAATATGGGCCCAATCAAGGGGCCCCGAAACCCCTCCATAGTTTGTCTTTTTTATGTATTCAATGGTCTGCTGACCTTACAAAATCACGTACACCGGGTTTCTTGCGTCATGTGGGGTGGAAGTGCGCCATGCTTGGCCGAGAAAGTGGCACTCTGAGCTTACACTAAGTGGTTGGGAGTGGGTGTCATCGTCTCGGAATATACCAGTTTCCAATTTAAAGCCCCTCTCGCCAAAAAAGAAGGGAGTTCGCTCTTTATAACCTTGTGCAGACTCTTGCCTGATCCACAGTTTTATCATATAAGAAGCTACTCATAAAAAGTAATGTTTGTATTTAAAGCAGAAATCGTAATTGGCCATTGTGACTCTTCCAAATGCAGGGTTGGGAATATATTTGTCAAAAGGAAAAGAAATGACCCTACATTACAGCGACCTCGTCAATAATTATTTAAAACTTCTTATAAATTGTAGCCCTTTATGTTCTTTCCCCCTCAGGCATCAATTTAAGAAAATGTGTTGAGGGGGGGGGGGGAGTAAATGAATTTAAAAATCTACAGAAACAATTTTTTTTTATTGAAAACACCAAAATACCTATTTTCAAGATCTAGGAGGGTCAAAACATCGAGGGTAAGGGCAAATGCCTTCTTCCGCTCCCTCGCATAGCTGCCACTTTTTTTTATTAGGGTGCGCGGTCTCGATCTCGAGCCACCTCAAAACCTAGCAGTTACTCCCCGCGAAAAGCCTAAAGGGGGGTCTCCTAGTCTTAGTTTATATATTTGGTAAGTGTATGTAACTCAACGAATCACTATTCCGACAACAATCATGTGACTATGCAAAGCATACCCGAATCGAGTACTGCTGTCTGTCAATTGGCTTCCGATGATCACAAGAGAGTATAGGCCTTTTTTTTTAGAACGTCGCCTGACAGGGTCTTTTGCTAGTTTAAAGTTATTCACTCTTAATAACTGTTAATGAGCCACAATTGCCTCCCCCCTAAAAAAAAATCACCTCGTGCACTACTACAATTAATTTGTGTTCTCGTAAATTTTAATTTTTGTGTATATTACTCATTAAGACAATTTCTTCGGTGTTTGATCAATGGCTTGTGGTTACAAAAAAGGGAAATAAAAATCAACATCACTTTATAAAGAGTCGAATTAAAGATTTTGACATGACGAGTGATTTTGCATTTTCAAGGTTTTTAGCCGTAATAATTTACAACTTGTGTGTCGCAAATGAGTAATAATATTTTATAATAAAATACTGTTCATGTTGTCAATGCCATGATTTCTGAGGTCATGAAGTCTGAACCAAGGAAAGAAGTAGCAAATTTAGACGCTGTAATTGTCAAATTTAATTGTGCATTTTTAAATTCTGAGGACGATTGTGTAATAGTCACGTCGGCATTTTCGTGTAGCTAGACAATAATTTTTCAAGAAACCGTTTTTATATTTGCCATTCTATTAGTTGGGAAATTACATTGTCATGATGTTGAACTATTTCAACTGATAACTCGTCTCAATTGTACATTTCTGTGAGCTGTTATTACTCTGCACTCTTTAATCAGTTTCAAAGCTTACATTTTCACCAACCTGTCGGGAAGAACAGCAAATCTCTTAATATAAAGCTGTACAGGACCATGTCCAGGATTTTATGGGGGTGGGGGTTCACCAAAAATATTTGGTACTGATTAAGAAAGCGGTAAACACGCGATAAGTGACGTTTCGTTAATGCTAATGAAATAAAACAAAATAAGATGAAAATATAATAGTTTAGAAACAAATTTGGGCTATATATTTGCACATCAGGGGGGTGGAAGGTAAAGCATAGCATATACTAAATACGTAAACTAACCTAGGTACCTTTTCCCCCCCTAAACCCCAAAAAAGCAAAACTTTATATGGTAGGCTACTCCTGTATTAAACGTACTCTTTCATATACTGCTAGTTTGGTTAATGCTAATGAAATAAAATAAAATAGGATGAATATATAATAGTTTAGAAACAAATTTGGGCTATATATTTGCACATTAGGAAGGTTTGGGGGTAAAGCATAGCACATTAAATACGTAACCTAACCTAACCTTGGTACCTTTTTTCCTTCTAAACCCCAAAAAAGCCAAACTCTAAATGGTACTCCTGTATTAAACGTACTCTTTCATATACTGCTAGTTTGGTTAATGCTAATCAAATAAAATAAAATAGGATGAATATATAATAGTTTAGAAACTAATTTGGTTTATATATTTGCACATTAGGGGGGGGGGGTTTGGGGGTAAAGCATAGCATATATTAAATACGTAACCTAACCTAGGTACCTCTCCCCCCCTAAACCCCAAAAAACAACAGTATATCGTATGCGCAATGAAAACCACGCTATACATTGCATTACCCTATAGCGGTGTCTTGAATTAACCCGTCAAAAACGGGTTTTTCGTGACTGGTTTCCATTGCAGTATATAAAAGAGTACGTTTAATACAGGAGTACCCTTTAAATATTGTAGACGCAATGAAAAACCACGGTTTGCAATCCAATTCTCTTCAATTCCAATTCTCTAAAGAAACCCGTTTGACTAGTTTCTTCCCTATACAATTGTCGCGTGTTTACCGCTTTCTTAACCAGTACCAAATTCTCCTACTGGTAGTAGCTTGAATACTGCAGACAATCAAACATGAAAGAGAAGTTTTTAGATTTTTTTTTTTGGGGGGGGAAAGGGTATACCCCATCCCCACGGATAACCCTCTAAAGTCGTATCTAAGGAATATGCAGCTTTTAGTTACAGATTGTAACTGAAGTTTGAATTTCTTCTAATAGTGGTAATAGTAGTTGAATAATGCAGACAGACAAGCACTTGACGGGGGGGGGGGGCTTTGGGCCCGCACCTCCATACAATGAAATAGTGAGATACAATTTTCCCAATTATTTCTTATGTTTAAGATACCATTTTTCTTTTAATTTGGATTCCTCCCTCCAGATAAATTCCCGCGTACATGCTTGTTGTTTTGCTGAAATTTAAATATTGGCCCCTGTTTTATTTTAGTTAATTTTATATTAATGCCGAATTGTTTTATTGTTCTCAAAAATTGCTACCAGTGTTTCACCTGCATGGTTTGTAACCGTCTAGAAAATCTTGTAGACTATAATCTCTTAGTGAAGTTGACAAGTATTTATTCTCGCTGTTTTTAATTCATTGCTAAGTTACGCATAATTAGAAGCCGAATGTAGTTTTATTGACACAACAAAAATATATAAAACCTTATCTTTGATTTCCTATGGGCCAAATTATTCATTGTGGCGTTACTCATTATGCCGATACAATGTGGAAAGTCCTCAAGTGGTCACTCCAACCTTAAAAAAACCGTACCAAGAAAAAAAACCTACTATTTTTAATAGAACATTTTTTTAATTAAAAATAAATTGTTTTGAATTTAAAAAGTTACATCTATTCATACCTGAAAACCTGTATTTTCTAGGATTTTTCCTTTGATTGTTCCAAGTATATGAAGTTTTTAGGATAGCATCACATTTTTGTCAGTGTTACAATGTTAAATCTGGAAAATAAATAAGTGAAATCTACGCCTTCAAAGGAAAGCTACACTTTCGTAAGGTGTTTGGTGCCATTTGTTTTAGCTTATTTTTGTCTCACCCCCCCCCTTCTTTCTTTTTTTTAAACTTGGTACCCGCTACTACCAAAACTATGTAACTGCATATGGAGGCCGTTCTCATCAACAGTTAAATTTTCTATTCTTCATAATTTTAAAAATATACACATTCAAGGCCGTCACCAGGGGGGTTAGGGGATTTGACCCCCCCCCCCTCCAAAATGTTTGTTCGGCTCGTAAAAACATAACATAAATGAATATAAACAAATTTTGATGCGTTTTATCAAGTTTTTTTTTAACCCCCTCCCCCCCCCCCAAAAAAAAAAAATGTACCCCACCTACCTAAAAAAAATCCTCGATACGACCCTGTACATTTGGTTTTGTAAGTTTTCACTTAACCAACTAAATCTACCAGACTTCATTTTCATTGTCCATGATACTTCAGAATAATGTCTAATTAATCTTATTCCTAACAAACGGGCACTAAAAATTAGGCCGTATTATACTTTGTCCTTGGCAAACATAAGTCAATTAGTGTTTTCTCCTGTCGTTTTTGCTGAGACTTATTTTTTGTTTAACATTTCAGCTGATCTGTGAGGTGCAATTTTCTTAGCGTCTGTTTCTCATTTGGTGTTGTTGGAGTCCAATTTTCTACAATTTATTTATAGACAAAGTTGAAATTCCAACTCCGATCCTTTAGAAATATCTGTCAAGGGCCAAACACTGGTTTGCGTTGAAGGTTTTTTCCGGAATAATGCCAATCCTTTCTGTGTCTCTTTGACGCAAATTAGATTGCTGTAGATGTTTCGTGAAAGCATTAGAAATGATGCATATACAGCACTAAGTTGTTGTTTAAAGACAGTGTGAATCAATCAAGTAATATTGTGAGTAATTAAAGTGGTAGGAATCCGTAAAAATAAAAATGCAAAGTTGAATGATAAAAAAAGAAAAATTAATGATGATAATAAAATGTTAATTAAATTTTTATATGCTAGGTGTTACCCTCGTTGAAATGCCTTTATCTTAGATTTTTCTTTGGAAATAAACGAATAGCCAAAATTCTGTTTTGGTTGGCGTGGAACTTATTTTTGGACTCATTTTTTGGTCTAAAGTTAATATTTGCCGTTAATTATAAAAGAAAATATGGAGTAGAGGGTTTCAAATGTCCTCTCGAGTAAAATACGATCTTGAATAATTATGACATAGACTTTATAAAGCAGGATTCTCTACGTTTCTTTGCTCAAGGACCCCTAAGCCGGTAGGATGAAGGCTGTGGAGTCTTTCGTAGAATTTTATTTTTTCAAATGTACGCAGTAAATGACAAATGATAGGTTACATTGGAATAATAGATACATTCTGAAATTCATTAAAATAAAGCCCCAGTTGGGTAGCTTGGTATCCAACCCGGTGGACCCAGTCCCAGTCCACTAAGTTTGTGGTTTTGTAATTCAAGGACACCTTTACCGGGAAGATGAAATCCGCTGACCCCTCCGTAGGATAATACTTTTAAATGCACAAAGTAAAATAATAAAGGATCAGCTAATTGGAATAGAGTAAACTATATAGAAAACGAACGGAAGTACGTCTAAACCTTGAAATATTTCTGAGGAACCCTAGCCTAGAAACCCTGCACTAAATACTTCTCTGGGGGAATTATTTGGAGCAAGTGGCAATGATTAGCCTAGTGAAATTTATTCGGTATTGAATATTGATTCATCCGAAGTCAAATTGAAACTTTTTTTTATGGCTAGATTGCTACAAAGTCCCGTAAATTTGTCTCTTTTGAGAACCTTTATCGTACTAACAAACTCTTACCTACGCTTGTATAAACGGTAACTTCGCACAGGAAAGGGGATGCCCTCTTCCCAAGATTTGCTCGAAGGACGTCCCCTCCCCCTGTAAAATATAAAACAGCGGCCTAAAAATATACTTTTGTTGTGTTGAAACACAGCTTTATCCCTTAAATAAAATTTTCTGACTCCCCCCCCCAAAGAAGGCAATCTTTTCTTTTGATAATATCATATTTATTATGTTTAAAATAACTTAGTTTAGTATTTTTCTGTCAGTTTTTCAGATTCGTATTTTTCAGGTCTATTATTTTTTTTGGAATAAAACTACATCACTAAAATATAATTTTTTTTTATTGCACTTCAGAATTTGTTAAATTAATAAGAGAAATTAGATTTAGCTTTTTTTCCGATTCTTTATTTTATTATTCTCTTGAGCTAGATAGAGCATGAAATGTTTCTAGTTTCCGGAAATTTTCAGGGTGTTGTAACGGGAAAATATTCTTAGGAATCGATCCAAAGAAAGAGAGCTTTGTATACCACACAAGCTAAGAGTGTAATTCAATTTTCTTGGATTTTGTTTTTCGTCTACTTGATTAGGTCTTAGTTAATACACTGGAAGTTAATGTAAACAAAATCACCTTTAAGCATTACTTTAAGCAACATTACAACTGACGTAAATTCGGGTAGGAGGAGATCTAGTTTTTTTCTCCTATTTTTTTAAGAACACATTTTTTTTGTATATTCATCGCAAAGCCTTTTTTTGGGTATTTTCGTTGACAAAAATTGAAGAACAACAAAATTGTCTGAATAGATTTTAAAAATACGCCTCCTCCTTCATTATCAGGAATTGACGCCACTGCTCTTTCGTAAATCTGAACGTTGAATTATTCTAAGTAACATTAAAAGTTTACTTTCTGTCTTCTCATTTTTCTCATATAATCTTTATCATTTGGGTTACTTTTTGTTAATCTACTTAACACGAGTTCGGCCGCGGTTTGATATATTTTAAAAATAGAGATTTATACCCCACCATAAGCGAATCTAAGTCCGTTTTCCATAATCTCTTTTGGCTCTTAAGATATTTTTTTGTGTGTTTTCCCCCAAGATTCTTATTGGTCTAGGTGGTACTGTCTGAAATGCAAGGGATCCGCATGCATTTGGCAGGTTATTGTGTGTTGAAGGATTGTATTTTGCTCTTTGATTGGTTTAGACAGTTGAAAGAGAACTAGAACTTTAATTTGCGATCGAATGAGCCCTCTCCAATGTTACCACGAATATATATTCGGTATGATGAAGCTTTTGAATAATATAAAATCAATTGAGCGTTTTCCAATTTGAAAAGAACTTGGAAAATCTTTGGTATGAAATGCTGAATATTTTCTCCTTTCGTTTGTCATTCTAGTTCTAGGCATCTTGTCTTTTTTTAAGATGTTTATCGCTATTATGCGTTTTCCAATTATTTTTTTTTCTCTGAAAGCTCAGTTGCCAGTTATTAAATTTTGAATGTCATAAGACATCCAATAAACAACTTTGCTTTAAACCAACCAGAGATAAACCATCTCTGGTTTATGCCTGAAGAAATAATTTGATTTTGAAGTATTTTGGATCAAAATTGATGCTGTCACATCTTAGAAGGTCGGGGAAAAACCTTCGTGTTTAGGAAAACTACATAATTTGGAGGAACTCTTACGTACATCTTGGAAACGAGTGAGTTCATTCCTAATAGGATACCTAAAGGTAATCAGTGCGCTTATTATAACTAGCACGTATTTAGAGGGGGGGGTTAGGACTTTACAAATATCCCCTTTATAAATGTTAAGATTTTTACGAACTTAGTAATATTTGCGTATACTTTTTATATCTTGCCTATTTTGGGGGATTTTGACGAGCTTAGGAAGAACCACTGTTATCAAAATTTTTGGCCTGCTCTTGCTTACTATGGCTCCTGGATGTTGGAAAAAAATACCTTGATTTAATTTATCTAGGACTCATAACTCAAAATAAATAATTTTTGAGACCACACTGGCTAATCATGATAAAACATAAAATTGCGAAGAAAGGAAGAAAACGAGGACAATTAAGAGCCAGTGAAAATTTTTTCACTGGCTGTTAATTGTCCTCGTTTTCTTCCTTTCTTCGCGATTTTATGTTTTACAACTCAAAATGTTATGGAATAGTTAGATACTGCCATTTTTTTCACATCCCGGTCAAGGAAATAGGGTCACCTAGTAAAGAGTGACCCTAGACCTGTCCTAGTCGAATGTTTAGCGCGCTAGACTTGAGACCCTTTGTTCGTGGGGACAGGGATTCAAGTCCTGGCGTCGCTGGTTGTTCGGTCTGGAACGGGGGTCAGTGGCGTGACTCTGTAAGCTCAGTCAGAGTCGACCCAGCTCTGAATGACCACCTGGAAAAATTACGGGATGGTGAACAGGAAGGTTTGCGAAAGCACAGGATGGCTGGCTCCAACCCCCCATTGCACTTCCTGACTGAAGGGTCATGAAACGGAGATCAGCACCGCTGGTAGGGATTGTAAAATCCAATGCCGTATTCTTTGTCTTTTACCTTTTCAATGCCTTTTGTTCCCCCACAGGTCCACGTGGCATCAGACCAGAATTTCAAGTTAGCCATCCTAACGTCCTAATTGTCCAAATAACGTGCCTTAGCGGAGACGTTATTCATGCAGTCTAGGGATAAGGGCCCCAAATCATTCAAATAGCATATTTAAAACTAGCCCATCCAATAGCTTTATAGATGCATTTTAGAAGAAAGGTCGATATTTTACATCTCGTTGTAAAAGGATTGATCAAAGACTTTCAGTCTATATGATTTTGTAGACATATATAATCACAAATGCGAATATAGAAGCTTTATAGGTATTTTAGACCCTGCTGAATCGGGATTGATCAAAGATTTCAGACTATATGATTTTGTAGACATATGTATGCACACATGCGTATATAGAAGCTTTGTAGATGCATTTTAGACCCTGTTGAATCGGAATTGATCAAACATTTCAATCTATATGATTTTCTAGACATATTAATATATATATATATATATATATATATATATATATATATATATATATATATATATATATATATATATATATATATATATATATATATATATATATATATATATATATATATATATATATATATATGTATATAGCTTTATAGATGTATTTTAGGGTTCTAGGCGTTTCCCCCCCCCCCCCGGAAAATACCCTGCCCCCTCTCCCCTTGGGATATAAGGCTTTCCAAATTTAAGAATTTATTTGAGTTTTATTTTTTCAATTTCCGTAGGGGGAAGGAATTTTGGTACTTGTGTATTATGCGCCACTCACTCAAGTTTACGCTGTGTAAAACTCGAGAACTAACCGGTTTTTTCAACTTAGCGCAAGACAAGACAAAGACAAGTGACAGAACATATGGAAAAGATATAATTTGGGCTATATTTTTGCACCTAAGGAGGGGGGAAAGTATTTGGACAGTTTGAAGTCAGAAAACAATTCTTTCTAGGCATATGCCCACTAAAAATTGCAGAAGCATAGCGAGGTATCTGGAAATTTTGTTAACTAAAAAAAAAAAATCAAAAAATTCGAGTTTAAAGTAAATGTAATGTTTCATTTAAGTGTTTTTTCAAAACATTAAGTATTTTTTTTTTCAATGACCCTTTTTCCAAGTATTAAGCACTATTATTAGATTAATATAGTGTTTCATTTAAGTGTTTTATGATGATCGCTGATCAAAGTTTATGTTATTTTTGCCTTTCATTTATTTTATTTTACGTATATTTGGCTTTAAAATATACTTATCTATCTGTCTATCTAATATTTAGAATAATAGTACCAAACACATTTTGCATGCAGACCCGCTGTACTTTACCCCCCCCCCCCCTTAATGTGCAAATCTATAGCCCAAATTTATTTCTAAAGTAACGAAGAAACGGGGGTATTTTCCGCGGGGGGGGGGGGATAAACGCTGGCCACCGCATTTTAGACCCTCAGGATTGATCGAAGATTTCAATCTATTTGATTTTGTAGACATATATATGCACACATGCGTATATAGAAGCTTTGTAGATGCATTTTAGACCTTGTTGAATCAGGATTAATCAAAGATTTCAGTCTATTTGATTTTGTAGACATATATATGAGTAGAGATGACCCTAAAGCTCCCACGATTCACCCCTGCTGCCACCTACAACTTTTTAGCTTAGAGTTTTTGTTAGAGTTGAAGTTCAGTTTAGTTTTAGTTAAGAGTTTAGAGTTTTTTTGTTAGAGTTCTAGTTTAGTTTAATTTTAGTTAAGAGTTCGATTTTTTACCTTTGAGTTTCAGTTAGAGTTCTAGTTTAGTTTTAGTTAAGAGTTTAGAGCTTGACATAGAGTCTTAGATTAGAGTTTTAGTTATAGTTCTAGTTTAGTTTAGCTTTAGTTACATTTCAGAATTTATAGCTTTAGCTTAGAGTCATAGCTTAGAGTTTTACTTAAAGTTATAGTTTGCTTAAGTTTTAGTTAAGAGTTTAGAGTTTTTAGCTTAGAGTTTTTGTTGAAGTTCTAGTTTAGTTTAGTTAATAGTTTAGAGTTTTAGCTTAGAGTCTTAGCTTAGAGTTTTTGTTAGAGTTGAAGTTTAGTTTAATTTTAGTTAAGAATTTGATGTTTTACCTTTGAGTTTCAGTTAGAGTTATAGTCTAGTTTACTTTTAGTTTAGAGTTTAGAGTTTTTTAGCTTAGAGTCTTAGCTTAGAGTTTTAGTTAGAGTTATAGTTTAGTTTAGTTTTAGTTAAGAGTTTAGAATTTTAGCTTAGAGTCTTAGCTTAGAGTTTTTGTTAGAGTTCTAGTTTATTTTAGTTTTGAGTTCTAGTTTAGAGTTTTAGCTTAGAGTCTAAGCTTAGAGTTTTTGTTAAAGTTGAAGTTTAGTTTAGTAATAGTTAAGAGTTTAGAGTTTTAGCTTAGAGTTTTTGTTAGAGTTGAAGTTTAGTTTAATTTTAGTTATGAATTTGATGTTTTACCTTTGAGTTTCAGTTAGAGTTCTAGTTTAGTTTACTTTTAGTTAAGAGTTTAGAGTTTTTAGCTTAGAGTCTTAGCTTAGAGTTTTAGTTTAGTTTAATTTTAGTTAAGAGTTTAGAGTTTTACCATAGAGTCTTATCTTAGGGTTTTTTTAGAGTTCTAGTTTAATTTAGTTTTAGTTAAGAGTTTAGAGTTTTTGGCTTAGAGTCTTTTGCTTAGAGTTTTTGTTGAAGTTCTAGTTTAGTTTAGGTTTAGTTAATAGTTTAGATTTTTAGCTTAGAGTCGTAGCTTAGAGTTTTTGTTAGAGTTCTAGTTTATTTTAGATATATTTAAGCGTCTGGAATTTTACCTTCGAGACTTACCTTAGAGTTTTAGTTTATTTTAGTTTTAGTTAAGAGTTTAGAGTTTTAGCTTAGAGTCTTAGCTTAGAGTTATAGTTTGAGTTGAAGTTTAGTTTAGTTATAGTTAAGAGTTTAGAGTTGTCAGCTTAGAGTCGTAGTTTAGAGTTTTTGTTAGAGTTATAGTTTAGTTTACTCAATAGTTTAGATTTTTATCATAGAATCATAGCTTAGAGTTTTTGTTGGTTTTAGTTTAGTTTAGTTTTAGTTAAGAGTTTAGAGTTTTTTAGCTTAGATTCCTAGCTTAGAGTTTTTGTTAGAGATATAGTTTAGTTTAGTTTTAGTTAAGAGTTTTGTATTTTACCTTAGAGTTATAGCTTAGAGTTTTAGTTAGAGTTATAGTTTAGTTTAGTTTTAGTTAAGAGTTTAGAATTTTAGCTTAGAGTCTTAGCTTAGAGTTTTTGTTAGAGTTATAGTTTAGCTTAGTTTTAGTTAAGAGTTTAGAGTTTTTAGATTAGAGTCTTAGCTTTGATTTTTTGTTGAAGCTCTAGTTTAGTTTAGTTTTAGTTAAGAGTTTATATTTTTAGCTTAGAGTCTTAGCTTATAGTTTTTTTTAGAGTTTTAGTTTATTTTAGTTTTAGTTAAGAGTTTTGAGTTTTACCTTAAAGTCTTAGATTAGAGTTTTATTTAGGGTTGAAGTTTCGTTTAGTTTAGTTATAGTTATGAGTTTATAGTTATAGCTTAGAGTCTTAGCTTAGAGTTTTAGTTAGAGTTATTGTTTATTTTAGTTTTACTTAAGAGTTATAGCTTAGAGGTTTAGCCTAGAATCTTAGCTTAGAGATTTAGTTAGAGTTGAAGTTTACTCCAAACTAGCATAACCACAAAATTACACAAAATTGCATAGAAATACCAAAACCATAGGTTAGATTAGGTTAGGTTAGGTTAGAGGTTAGGTTTCTCCACGTTTAAGTTAGGTTAGATTAGGTTTGCTTAGGATGTGCGCTCATGGTTCGCGAACCTAATCTAACCTAACTTAAACGTGGAGAAACCTAACCTCTAACCTAATCTAACCTATGGTTTTGGTATTTCTATACAATATTGTGTAATTTTGTGGTTATGCTAGTTTAGACTAAACTTCAACTCTAACTAAATCTCTAAGCTAAGATTCTAGGCTAAAACTCTAAGCTAAGATTCTAGGCTAAACCTATAAGCTATAACTCTTAAGTAAAACTAAACTAAAAAGTAACTCTAACTAAAACTCTAAGCTAAGACTATAATCTAAAACTATAAACTATTAACTATAACTAAACTAAACTATACTTAAAACATAAATAAAAATATGATATAATAATTTAATTTAAAATTCTAAAATCTTAACTAAAAAACAACTAAACTAAAACTCTAACAAAAACTCTAAGCTAAGACTCTAAGCTAAAACTATAAACTCTTAACTAAAACTAAACTAAACTAGAGCTTCAACAAAAACTCTAAACTCTTAACTAAAACTAAGCTAAACTAGAACTCTAACAAAAACACTAAGCTAAGACTCTAAGCTAAAATTCTAAACTCTTAACTAAAACTAAACTAAACTAGAACTCTAACTAAAACTCTAAGCTATAACTCTAAGGTAAAAACTCTAAACTCTTAACTAAAACTAAACTAAACTAGAACTCTAACAAAAACTCTAAGCTAGGACTCTAAGCTAAAAAACTCTAAACTCATAACTAAAACTAAACTAAACTAAAACTTAAAAAAAAAATCTAATATATGATTATATGATAAAACTCTAAACTATTAAGTAAACTAATCTAGAACTCTAACAAAGACTCTAAACTATAAATCTAAGCAAGAAACTCTCAATTCCTAACTATAACTAAACTAAACTTCAACTCTAACTAGAACTCTAAGCTAAGACTATAAGCTACAACTCTAAAATCTAAACTAAAACTGAACTAAACTAAAACTATAAGCTAAGTCTCGAAGGTAAAACTCAAGACGCTTAACAATATCTAAACTAAACTAGAATTCTAACAAAAACTCTAAGCTACGACTCTAAGCTAAAACTCTAAACTATTAACTAAACCTAAACTAAACTAGAACTTCAACAAAAACTCTAAGCAAGAGACTCTAAGCCAAAAACTCTAAACTCTTAACTAAAACTAAAATAAACTAGAACTCTTAACAAAAACTCTAAGCTAAGACTCTAAGCTAAAATTCTAAACTCTTAACTAAAACTAAACTAAGCGAGAACTCTAACTAAAACTCTAAGCTAAGACTCCAAGGTAAAACACTAAACTCTTAACTAAAAGTAAACTAAACTAGAACTCTAACTGAAACTCAAAGGTAAAACATCAAATTCTTAACTAAAATTAAACTAAACTAGAACTCTAACAAAAACTCTAAGCTAAGACTCTAAGCTAAAATTCTAAACTCTTAACTAAAACTAAACTAAACTAGAACTCTAACTAAAACTCTATGCTAAGACTCTAAGGTAAAACACTAAACTCTTAACTAAAAGTAAACTAAACTAGAACTCTAACTGAAACTCAAAGGTGAAACATAAAATTCTTAACTAAAATTAAACTAAACTAGAACTCTAACAAAAACTCTAAGCTAAGACTCTAAGGTAAAACTCTAAACTCTTAAGTAAAACTAAGCTAAACTAGAACTCTAACAAAAACTGTAAGCTATGACTCAGCTAAAACTCGAAACTCTTAACTAAATCTTAACCAAGGTATAACTTTAAGTAAAACTCTAAGCTATGACTCTAAGCTAAAAATCTAAATTCTTAACTGTAACTAAACTAAACTTTAACTCTAACTAAAACTCGGAGCTAAGACTCTATAGTAAAACTCTAAACTCTTAACTAAAACTAAATTAAACGAGAACTCTAAATAAAACTAAGCTAAGACTCTAAGCTTAAAACTCTAAACTCTTAACTAAAACCAAACTATAGCTATAATTAAATCTCTAAGTCTAAGCTAAAACTCTAAACTAAAAATAAACTAAACTAGAACTTCAACAAAAACTTTAAACTAAGACTCTAAGCTAAAAACACTAAACTCTTAACTAAAACAAAACTAAATTAGAACTCTAGCAAGAACTCTAAGCTGGGACTCTAAGCTAAAATTCTATACTCTTAAGTAAAACTAAACTTAACTAAAACTCTAAGCTAAGTCTCTAAGGTAAAACTCCAAACTCTTAACTATAACTAAACTTAACTAGGACTCTAACAAAAACTCTAAGCTAAGACTCTATGCTAAAACTCTAAATTCGTAACTAAAACTAGACTAAACTAGAACTCTAACAAAAACTCTAAGATAAGACTCTAAGCTAAAACTCGAAACTAAAACTAAAATAAACTAGAACTATAATTAAAACTCAAAGTCTAATCTAAAAATATAAAATAAACTAGAACTGCAACAAAAAAACTCTAAACTAAGACTCTAAGCTAAAAACTCTAAACTCTTAACTAAAACTAAACTAAACTAGAACTCTAAAAAAAACACTAAGATAAGACTCTATGGTAAAACTCTAAACTCTTTACTAAAATTAAACTAAACTAAAACTCTAATCTAAGAATCTAAGCTAAAAACTCTAAACTCTTAACTATAACTAAACTAAACTAGAACTCTAACAAAAACTCTAAGCTAAGACTCTGCTAAAAAAAACTCTAAACTTTTAACTAAAAATAAACTAAAATAAAACTCTAAGCTAAGACTTTAAGCTAAAACTCTAAACTCTTAACTATTACTAAACTAAACTACAACTTTAACAAAAACTCTAAGCTAAGACTCTAAGCTAAAACTCTAAACTAGAACTCAAAACTAAAATAAACTAGAACTCTAACAAAAACTCTAAGCTAAGACTCTAAGCTAAAATTCTAAACTCTTAACTAAAACTAAACTAAACTAGAACTCTAATTAAAACTCTAAGCTAAGACTCTAAGCTAAAAAACTGTAAACTCTAACTAAAATTAAACTAGACTAGAACTCTAACTGAAACTCAAAGGTAAAACAACAAATTCTTAACTAAAATTAAACTAAACTTCAACTCTAACTAAAACTCTAAGCTAAGACTCTAAGCTAAAACTCTAAACTATTAACTAAAACTAAACTAAACTAGAACTTCAACAAAAACTCTAAGCTAAAAACTCTAAACTCTTAACTAAAACTTAAGCAAACTATAACTCTAAGTAAAACTCTAAGCTATGACTCTAAGCTAAAACTCTAAATTCTGAACTGTAACTAAAACTAAACTAAACTAGAACTCTAACTAAAACTCTAAGCTAAGACTATATGTTAAACTCTAAATTATTACCTAAAACTAAACTAGAACTCTAACTGAAACTCAAAGTTAAAAAATCAAACTCTTAACTAAAATTAAACTAAACTATAACTCTAACAAAAAAAGCTCTAAACTCTTAACTAAAACTAAAGTAAAATTAAACTCTAACAAAAACTCTAAGCTAATACTCTAAGCTAAAACTCTAAACTAAAAATAAACAATAATATAAAATAAACAAAAAATCTAAGCTAAGACACTAATATAAAAACACTAAACTCTTAATTAAAACTAAAATAAACTAGAACTCCAACAAAAACTCTAAGCTTAGACTCTAAGCTAAAACTCTAAACTATTATGTAAAAATAAACTAAACTAGAACTCTAAGCTAAGACTATATGGTAAAACATAGAACTATTAACTAAACAAAACTAGAACTCTAACTGAAACTCAAAAGTAAAACATAAAACTCTTAACTAAAATTAAGCTAAACTATTACTCTAACAACAAACTCTAGGCTAAGATTCTAAGCTAAAACTCGAAACTCTTAACTAAAACTTAGCCAAACTAAAACTTTAAGTAAAACTCTAAGCTACGACTCTAAGCTAAAACTCTTAATTCTTAACTGTAACTAAACTTAACTTCAACTCTAACTAAAACTCTAAGCTAAGACTCTAAGGTAAAACTCTAAACTCTTAACTAAAACTAAACTAAACTAGAACTCTAACAAAAACTCTGAGCTAAGACTCTAAGCTAAAACTCGAAACTCTTAACTAAAACTTAACCAAACTATAACTTTAAGAAAAATTATAAGCTATGACTGTAAACTAAAACTCTAATTCCTGAACTGTAATTAAACTAAACTAGAACTCTGAATAAAATTCTAAGCTAAGACTCTAAGCTAAAAACTCTAAACTCTTAACTAAAACTAAACTAAACTAGAACTCTAACAAAAACTCTAAGCTAAGACTCTAAGCTAAAAAAAACTCTAAACTTTTAACTAAAACTAAACCAAACTAAGACTCTAAGCTAAAAACTCTAAACTCTTAACTAAAAGTAAACTAAACTAGAACTCTAACTGAAACTCAAAGGTAAAACATCAAATTCATAACTAAAATTAAACTAAACTTCAACTCTAACAAAAACTCTAAGCTAAAACTCGAAACTCTTAACTAAAACTTAACCAAACTACAACTTTAAGTAAAATTATAAGCTATGGCTCTAAGCTGAAACTCTAAATTCGGAACTGTAACTAAACTAAACTAGAACTCTGAATAAAACTCTAAGCTACGACTCTAAGGTAAAAACTCTAAACTCTTAACTAAAACTAAACTAAACTAGAGCTCTAACAAAAACTCTAAGCTAAGACTCTAATATAAAAAAAACTATAAACTTTTAAATAAAAATAAACCAAACTAAAACTTTAAGCTAAGACTCTAAGCTAAAAACTCTAAACTCTTAACTAAAACTAAACTAGAACTAAACCAAACTAAAACTTTAAGCTAAGACTCTAAGCTAAAAACTCTAAACTCTTAACTAAAACTAAACTAAACTAGAACTCTAACAAAAACTAAGCTAAGAGTCTAAGCTAAGAAAAACACCTCCAAACTTTTAACTAAAACTAAACCAAACTAAACTCTAAGCTAAGTCTCTAAGGTAAAACTTCAAACTCTTACCTATAACTAAATTGTGGGTGAAAAGGATGGGTACTTCAATTTGTAAAATGGGTTTAGGACGGTCACTAAGAAAAGAACTTGTTCTGAAATGCCCTTTGAAAAGTATTGCTTTGTGTTGGAGCATTCAAAAAGCTGTAAAGTAAAGTTGTGGGTGTAAAGGATGGGTACTTCAATTTGTAAAATGGGTTTAGGATGGACATTAAGAAAAGAACTTGTTCTGAAATGCCATTGAAAAGTATTGCTTGGTGTTGGAGCATTCAAAAATCAGTATAGTACAGTTGTGAGGAAAAGGATGGGTACTTCAACTTGTAAAATTGGTTTATGATGGACATTAAGAAAATAACTTGTTCTGAAAAGATATAATAAAGCCATAAAAAGTATTAAAAAATGGGGGCTCAGGGGCCTTTGGGGTGCTGGGGGTCCTGGGGTCTGGGGGCCCTTTAAGGCAACTTGTAAAATGGGTTTAGGATGGACATTAACAAAATAACTTGTTCTGAAAAGATATAATAAAGCGATAAAAAGTATAAAAAAACGGGGGCTCCGGGGCCTTTGGGGTGCTTGGGGTCCTTGGGGGGTCTGGGGGGGCCCTTTAGGGCCGGGTGGTCCTTTGGGAGCCTGGGAGACGTTTGGGGGCTGGGGGAGGGCCTTTGGGGGCCCGGGGAGGGCCTTTGGGGGCCCGGGGAGGGTCTTTGGGGGTCCGGGGCCCTTTGGGAGCCTTGGGGACCTTTGAGGACCGGGGAAGGGCCTTTGGGGGTCCGGTGGACCTTTGGGGTCCGGAGGGGGCCCTTTGGGAGCTTGGGGAACCTTTGAAGACCGGGGCTTCCTTCGGGGTTGGGGTTGGGGGATTGGAACCCTTGGGGGTTGGGTTTGGGGGATCGGAACCCTTTGGGGTCGGGGTAGGGGACCTCACGACACTGTTCAAATGGAACTTGTGTATTATAACGACCACAGAGTTTCACCCTCAAATCCTCTTCTAAAATCATCTTTTAAAATGTCTCTAACTGTTTCGCCGAAATAATTCCCTAAAATGGCTAAAACGGTATCGCCCAAATAATCCCTAAACGTAATTTCAGCGTGTTCCTATTGTTTTGGCATCCCTGCGCTGTCACATTTGAAATTTCTAGGAAACCCTTTTCCCGCGTTAATCTCTTCATCTCATAAATGTTCCTAGCTACACTATTAAGATTTCGTTAGAATATCAATTTATCTCTCCGACTTAAAGATCAGTGAAGCCGTATTTAAAAATAGAATTTCTATCTCTTTAGACTCCCGCATAATTCCAAGATAACAAGTGTTGTCATTTCTAATTCCTGACACTAAAGATCAATGAAGCCCTATTTAAAAATAGAATATTAATTTTTCTCTCTGACCTAAAGAACTTTTATCCCTCAGACCTAAGATCAAAGAAGCCATACTTGTTTCTTTATTCCCCTTTTCGTAAATCAATAATTCCCCTAGCGATTATGTAAATCAAGTTCTCAGGTTAGGTTAGCCTAAAGATCAAAGAAGCCATGTTTGTTTCTTAATTCCCCCTTTATGAACCAATAATTCCCAATCGATTACGCAATCAATTTCTCAGGTTAGGTTAGCCAAACAACAAAGAAGCCATGTTTGTTTCTTAATTCCCCTTTCGTAAATCAATACATTCCCCCACCGATTATGTAGATCACCCTCATGTCATTACACGTGGCCAAACAACAACAGATCGATTGACCTTGACCCCCATTAGACTCGATAATCCATCAAAGTGACAAAGTTCCTGTTTTTCCATTCTCACTGACAAAAACCATAAAAACATATAAAAATGTGACAAAGTTCCTGTTTTTTCAAATTCTCACTGACAAAAACCATAAAAAAGGGCATAAATTACTGTTGACATCCATGAAAAACATCAAATAAATTGACCAATTCACATAACCATCCAAGAAAACTCATAAAAGTGAGAAAATTCCTGTTTTTTCAAGTGAGAAAATTCCTGTTTTTCCATTCTCACTGACAAAAACCATAAAACAGACATAAATGTGACAAAGTTCCCGTTTTTTCATTCTCACTGACAAAAACCATAAAAACGTCCATAAATGTGACAAAGTTCCTGTTTTTCAAATTCTCACTGATAAAAACCATAAAAACATAAATAAATCACTGTTGACATCCATGAATAACATCAAATAAATTGACCAACACACATAACCATCCAAGAAAACATCCATCAAAGTGACAAAATTACTGTTTTTTCATTCTCACTGACAACAAACAGACATAAATTATGTAAAAAAAGTTGTAGGTGGCAGCAGGGGTGAATCGTGGGAGCTTTAGGGTCATCTCTACTTATATGCACACATGCGTATATAGAAGCTTTGTAGATGCATTTCAGACCCTGTTAAATCAGGATTGATCAAAGATTTCAGTCTATTTGATTTTGTTGACATATATATGCACACATGCGTATATAGAAGCTTTGTAGATGCATTTTAGACCCTGTTAAATCAGGTTTGATCAAAGATTTCAGTCTATTTGATTTTGTAGACATATATATGCACACATGCGTATATAGAAGCTTTGTAGATGCATTTTAGATCCTGTTAAATCAGGATTGATCAAAGATTTCAGTCTATTTGATTTTGTAGACTTAAATATGCATACATGTGTATGTAGAAGCTTTATAGATGCATTTTAGACCCTGTTGAATCAGGATTGATCAAATATTTCAGTCTATTTGATTTTGTAGACGTATATATGCACACATGCGTATATAGAAGCTTTGTAGATGCATTTAAGCATTTATTGAGGGCATTTAAGAATGAAATCAAAGTTAAAGCGAAAATTTTCAAATAAAGGGTCATTTTTGCTTTAATGAAAATGAGTGAGAAAAAAACTTTATTCAATTTTCAAAAAAATTATATAAATATATAAAATTTTTTTACACCTAGTGTAGTTTTCCTATTTGAAAAGTCTCTTCGTTTAATTACTTTTCCCTTTTAAATCCACTCCTTTTGAATGTGTGGGACAATCTATTGGCAAAACAAAACTCACAATTGGAGCCCCCTTCTCCTCTCTCCGAAATAGATTTATCCGTTTGTTGCGTTGTCGTTTTATGACAAAAATGATACTAAACAAGAAAGTTTCTAAAAGAATTGAGAATTATTTATTTTAATAATAACTGCTATTAAGTAGGAACCAGACATTTCATTATGAATTTTTTCAAGAGGTAAAACTTGTTGTTGGGGAGGGGATAGAATTAGAAATTAGGCAAAAACAGGTTGATTATCTAGGAAGAACAGGGAATTATTGTGAAATCGTGAAAATACGATGCTCTTAATCTGGAGGAAGGGGCTCCTGCGAATGTCTGTGGTTGGAATAAAAAGGGCTAAAAGCAAGGTAATTGAAACCTTTCGAGGAAACAAACTCAAAAATTGTATTCATGGTCAAATTATTCCCATGAGTGTGTACGCACAGATCGATGGATTATATGAAAAAACAAGTTAAAAATATGCCAGTAGAAATCTTGAAAGGAAGGGGTGGGAGCAACCCTAAAGGCTCACGGATCATCTTAAAGCAAATAACTTATAAATCTCAGGAAATTATTTTGAAATACAGCCTTATTTTCAAATACCGTAAAAAACTGTAGCACAAGATTATCGTTACCACATCGCGGGTATGGGGCGAAAACCACACATTTGTTGTCCGCCAAGCAGATGCTTGGTTTTCGCCTTCTAAGTTATGTTTTAAAGTTGCATTTGGCAGGTGAAATTGGTGGGTTTCGCTTCTTTTAAAAGTAATTTTTCTTCTGTGTGTTTATTTAGATGGCAGTATTCAGGTTTTGTTATGATATTGTACTAAGACCGCAAAATTGATACTTCACCTCGTCACGTACTGAGTTGCCACCCGTCAGTTATGTATTTGGATTGGAATTCTTGGAGAGAAAAAAAAGAAATCCAAATGAAACAACAAAAAATGGGAAAATGCCCAAATCTGTCAGGTTCAACTGCTAGATCCCTTGAGGGCGCTCGCTTTTGACTGAGTCGAAAAAGATAATGATTTTACGATTTAATAAACTGGTGGGAGTGAGCAGTGGTGATATGACAACTTTTGGGTTTAATACCCGATCTTAGTGGTAGTCATATCATTGATGATCACGTGAGATGATGTCAGGCTCTTAGCTACCCGGATTGTTGTTGAAAAAGTGGGTGTCGTTTATGCGTTTGTTCTACAACTGGAACTAGATAATTTATCTTGGCATCGG
The DNA here is from genome assembly GCF_049724085.1 of Artemia sp. Qi Xiang Cuo. Lineage (NCBI taxonomy): Eukaryota > Metazoa > Arthropoda > Branchiopoda > Anostraca > Artemiidae > Artemia > Artemia sp. Qi Xiang Cuo. The sequence continues at coordinate 19,814,931 of NC_142802.1, read as the reverse complement.
TGTCAGTTTGGTTGTTAGTTTTTCTACCAATTGAAAATACTCTATTTTCGATCCAGGAGTGTTGCATAATGTCCTCGGGGAAAACAATCAGCTCCTTTCTTGAGAGTTGTTTGTGTTTGTTTGACTAATTAAAATATTGTATTTTGACCGATCACAATGATACTTAGATATCGCTGAGATTTTCAGCTCCATGCTGGGGTCATACTTGTTGATAAAATCAATAGGTACGTATTAAGAATCTGGTAAACGCGCGGGAAAGACCGCATCGAAATCTCGAAGATGCTTTATGAAAAACAGGTTTTCGCTGCCTTGTGAGGTATTGCTTACTCCGTGAAAAAGATTTAAACGTTAGTTTTTTGGATGAAGGGGCAAAAAATGGTATCATGCTTAGGTTAAGCATTTAATATATGCTATGCTTTACCCCCGCCCCTCCCTAATGTGCAAATATATAGCCCAAATTTGTTTCTTAACTATTATATGTTCATCCTATTTTGTTTTATTTCATTAGCATTAACGAAACTTCACTTCTCGCTTGTTTACCGGATTCTTAATAAGTACCAATCAAAATTACACTTGACTACGTCACCTACGCTCTGTTAATATCCCTGTTTCTGCGGTGCTTAAGTACCTTGGGCTCCCATACTGTACATCAGTTCGTTCAATACCATTACTCACTATCAATGTATTAAAGGAGAAACTGAGAGAGAGCCCTATGCGAGGGGCGCATACTTTCAGAAATCACTCACCCTAGGTACTGGCTGCAGATGTGCCGGAAGTGTGCTAAGCTTGGCAGGAACTGTCAAGCATGGCAGAACTGCGTGGCGTACATAGTGTTCTGAGATTTAGTCAACACCAGGTGGTTGAAAGTTGGCACCCCTTACTCCTATGGACTTCTCTTCAGAGTAGAGTAAAGGGTTGCTTTGATAAGAAAACGCTTGACCGCTTTTATAACGCGTTTTTTGCTCCTTGTGCTTTCTTCTTGGTTGCAATTTGGAAGCTTTACCGTTTCTGAACGGAAACAAGTTTGTTCGCTGTTTTTTGTTTTTTTTTACTACTTTTTTTATAATTATTATTATTGTGTATATCTTCTCTGTTATCCAATTTGGACCTGAAATATGTATATATATATATATATATATATATATATATATATATATATATATATATATATATATATATATATATATATATATATAGACGTCATGGAGTATTTGAAAATTACTGGAAAATGCATGTCTTAAAACTAGATTTAGAGTTCGATCCGATTCAGTAGTAGATTTTCCGTTAAATTTTCCTTCATTGATATGAGATGTGCTGAATTGTAAGGCTCGTTTAGTTTTGTTTTTTAATAATTTAAAAAAACTGCATACCTTTATATCGTCTCCAAACAAGTATAAGCGTAACTTTCTATGTTTACTTATTCTAATAACGTTGACATTTATGATCAATTGCTTGCGGAGGGGGGTATCCGGATCCCGGCTCGGAATATCAAAATTTTCTTTGTTCTCCCCACCCTCTATTTTCCTCCAATTCTTTACTGTTTAGAGCTTTTGGTAAATTCACAACAAAAAGCTATAGAAAATCATCTCATTTTTTGTTTTTGGTTTTGGTGAACCGGCCCCTCCCCTCAATAGATTCACGTGTACGTGCCTGCTATTAGTCATAGGAAACCACCGAATCCTTAACCGCCAGTTACCGACTCTTTTCTGCTAGGGGGAAGAGTATTTCATGTTTCCAATTTAAAACTGTTTATTGTCTAATCAGCGTTTTTTTAGTTTTCCCATTGAATATTATTTGCCTTCAACACATTAACAAAGGCTTCTCATTCTCCCCTTCTAAGGGTTTCAGTGGCTATTCAATATGGGAAACAAGGGGGAATCATCTCTTCTGCGCCGAGAGTTATTTTTTTCCGGGGGACAGCCGTTGTAATGGAGACATTTCATGGGCTTATGGAATTTGTGTTGGCTAAACACCTAATGTCAATTTTGGTGGTATTTAATGTTCAAGTGTGTCTATATCGGTGTAAAGAGAATTATTTATGGTATGAGTTTAATGTGAGACTCAAAAAGGTGTTGTTTGTTCGAATTTAATCATGGATTGCATTAAGGTTTGTTTATTCAGTTCTAGAAGTTGTGTTTTTGTTAAGGATTACAGTGTCCTTTATAATAACAATAATTTAACAATAAAATAGCAGTTGCCTGGCGTAACCAATGCTGGTTTATTGTGGGAGGGTGTTAAGGAAGTGCAGAATGCTTAGGGTACGGATGGAGGGAAGTTTAGGGAAAACGAAAGAAACCCACAAATTATGTAAACTAAATGAAAAAGTAATCGAGATTTGGGGTGTGGTGCGGGCACAAAGGCGCCTCTCCTATGCACGTGGCTGTGGGGATTATCCATTAGTAAAGTTATATTTATACATACTTAAATATGCATTGACATTCTCATAGTCATTGCGTAATTGGGGGTTTCTAATAAGCATTGAAGTTGATTTTAAGGGATCACGTGAGAAGAGAGACCTTCGTAGGAGGGATAGAGGGTTTTGAGCCCATATTCCCTCAGACCCCCCCCTCCCATGGGCGTATTGATCTCACTAAAATTTCTTTAATTCTCTAGGTACACTGAATACTGGTAATTCTAATTAAAAGGTTTAAAGGTTTTTAGGGCTAAAATTTGATTACAAACGTCGTTGACATCATTTTCTGTGAACCAGAGATTCTATATCCCGCAATGTTATGGAAAATATGAAAATGCGATCTCTATAAAAAAAAGAACATAGGTATTATCGAAAAAAGGGTTCCATTTTGACTAACTTAACGAAAAGACCTTCTTTTTCTGTAAAAAAGGATATTAAAGAAAAAATGGGACTTGGAGAGAGGTAGGTGATGGCCCTCTGAAGTTTTTTCGTTTCGCTCATTTCATGGAAAGAAGTTTGCAGTCGAATTTACATATTAAGTTATGTATGTTTAAATTTGAAACTTAATGAGCAAATATAAACTTATGTGTATATAAACAACCATTCAGACATTATTTCACCTTTGCCATAGTTCATAAACCAGAATCTTTTGAAATATTTCTAACGATGTATAATATAGTAGTTGAAATAACTGAAAAGTAACCACTAGGATCAAAGCAATTAAAATGGCTTTTGGGGTTTTCACAAATATATGAGATCGTGTCGCTGTTCTTTTTCAATTTTGACGGATTTGTGAAGACAAGAGATCCAGTTTGGTATTGTCTGAATCAATTAAGACATTGCCAGAGGTGTTTCCATTCCACTGTGGTCCCTCTCTTTGTCGACTATAAAGATGCTACTTGTATCAAAACCTGTAGGTTTGGATCTGTTATTAACATTTAAGATTTTGAAGAATAAATGTTTTGATGTAAAACTGGATTTTCGGATCGGTTTCTCTATTGAGCCAAGGACGTCCATGATTTTTGTTCGGGGGGGGGGGGGTACAAAAAAACTACAAAAAGCATGAACAAATATATTCTTAGACCACACTGGCTATACATGACAAATGAAACTCAGAGAGGAAAGAAACTAACAAAATGAAAAATAAAATAAAAAAGGGTGAAAACACTTGGCGGAGGTCCTTGTCGAAATATTTGCTTGTTTCTTCTTCTTCATGGTTCGCCACTGGCTGACAAAATTCTCGTTTTTTCGCCCTTTTTGATTTTATTTTTCATTTTGTTATTTTCTTTCCTCTCTGAGTTTCATTTGTCAAAGCATGAAAAATTTAGTTACGTACATTTTTGTTAATTTTTATGAGCCGGATTTTTTTTTTTTGGGGGGGGGACCAAACTTGGTCACTTGGATACGGCCTTGTATTAAGGTGAAAATATTTTCCTACTGTCGCTTGAATGTTTTCTGCGTGATTTTTTTTTCATTTGCTAGTATGTGTGTATTTTGTCTCCGTCTACTTATATAATTTTGGCCAACTAAAATTAGATCGATATCTTCGTCTGGGACTGATCATTCAAATATTTGACAAATTTGAATAGTTCTAAAATTAAATTAAATCCATTGCTGTGCTTTCTTATTGGTGCGAATGCAGGACCGTAGGGAAACGCGTTTTGTGGGGCGAAGGAGGGTATTGATAAAAGAAGCCAAAGAGGGTGACTTACGCCAAAAATATACGACGCTAAGAAAAATCTTGACATTATGGGATGGGATATGATGATCCCCCTACTTGCATGCCTAAAAATGTATGCTGATTTTTGAAGTTTGAATCCTTGCAGACCTATGGTTAATTACAGTTGTCCTGTTTTAGCTGAACAAAAGACAGAAATAACTCCGACTATAATCTGGTGCAAAAGACTTCTTCTAGAAAGTTTGTTTATATCCTCGAAGACCTCCTACATCAGTACCTTGCCTAGAGTGCATGAAAACCCTTCTGTCTTCAGAAGCTCATCGTCGTGCCTCCTTCTCTGGCAACAGTGCTATGATTGTCCCATTTTAGCTGGGAGACAAAAGGCAGAAGTAGCTCCGTCTGTAATCCGGTGCAAAAGACTTCTTCTAGATAGATTTTTTATGTCCTTGTAGATCTCCTACATCAGCAGCTTCTTTTGAGTACATGAAAATCCTTCTGTCTTTTCAGCAGCTCTTTGTCGTGGCGACTCGTGGCAACTATGCTAGTATTATACACGTATACGTACTGATCTCAGTGAGAACTTCCCGAGGAATTTTCCGGTGTAATGTCTGCTAGAGTAAAGACAGATAGAGTATTTTCTGGTACTTCAACCAGCGCGTGCTGATCAGCTGAGTGTAGCCAGATGCCATGCTTAAGATTGGGCAACTATAAAAGCAAAAATGCATCTAAGACATCGTTTTTCAAGCCAAGGAGCACCAACGGTGCAGTTTTTCAATTAAATATGCCTTGAAATATCCGCTTATTTTAAGAATTCAATGTGCAAACACCCGAAAAATGCTCTAAAAATGACGCAAGTGTGCCACATCTGGCAACTATGGATCAGCCCACATTTAGGAGGAAACGGTGGTATACTTGTCGAATAGTTTGATGGTTAGCTAATTCATAGAATGTGCTCCCAGCAAAGGTAATCTCTTCAGGGTATTAAACTGTAAAAACTCATAATGTATTATTGTTGTCGATGGTAGGCAGATGCGTCGGAATTTATTTTGGCGGGACTGGTGAAATCTCGAAAAACGCCAGAAAGGAGAATTCCATGGAAAAGTATTAGAAATTATTGAACGAATCATAAAAATCTTGGGATTGCCGGGCTATGGTAGAGACCCGAAACACCCCCTCCCCCTGTGTGCGTAATCGATTGACAATTCTAGGAATCCATTATAGAGTGCATCTATAAACGTTCTTTTTTTAGAATAAAATACCGAGCTGCTATTGGTTTTTCTACCCTGTAAGCAATACTATGTATTTGGCCTTTAATGATTGCTACGAAGGTACTTGTGCATTATTCGGTACGCATTAGAGAAATGAAGTTTGGTTAATCCTGATGAGATATACCAAAACATGATAAAAATATAATACTTTAGAAACAAATTTGGGCTATATATTTGCACACTAGGGGTTGGGGGTGGGGGTAAAGTATAGCGGTTTTGCATGAAAAAGGTTTTAGCTACAATTATTCTGCATATTATGAAGTTTTATTCTAACTTCACACTGTCCAAATACTTTTCTCCCCCTTCCCCCCTAATGTGCAAATATATAGCCCAAATTTGTTTCTAAAGTATTATCCTTACGAGCTCCTCTCACCCAATTTGGGGACGACCTCCTTTGCCTTTGCCTCTAAAATTGAAACTACACAAAGGGGGAAAGGCGTTAGGTTAGGTTACGTATTTAATATATGCTATGCTTTATCCCCACCCCCTGAAGTGCAAATATATAGCTGAAATCTGTTTCTTAACTATTATATACTTATTACTATTATATAAACTTATATAAATGTTTTTGGATGTTGTGACGGTTGTTCAAAATGGTATTACCCCTCTGAAAGGGTAGCAAAGTCTTGACTGTTGATCTGAGAGGGTTTATATTGCTATTCAAAAAGTCAATAACAAGCAAGAGAGCTAGTTACAAGTATACTACTTTGCACGAATAAATGTGAAGAGCAAGGCCACCAATATTAAAGTTAGTTATTATAAGGTTATTGCTGGTAAGCAACACTTGATGGAGATTTTTACATATTTGTATAATTTTTCATATAATTTATGCTTTTGGCATTAAAAAAACAACAACAAACAAACAAATCTTTCTACCCTCTCCGACCTTAAATATTGTGCGCTCTCAGAAACAAATCCTCAAGTACCTGTCGGGAACGGGTCTAAACACAAGAGAGAAATAGAGAAAATTACCGAGGAAGCACAAAAAAATAGTCCAACAGATGCTCCACGAAATGTTAGTTTTATGTTTACTTTTTAAAGCATAAGATCTATGCACCACTGGAAAGAAATCTGCTGGTCTCCCTTTCTGAAAGTCAGACCATTTTACACCAGTAGGCATTTAGCAAAACTCTATCATACCCAAAAGAATACACAAGAAGGTGCATTGTCTGGTCGTCTAAAACTGTTTCATAACTAGGTCCTAAACTCTTATTCACAATTAAATCTTAGCTACTGCGAACTTTTTTTATAATTTTTTTCATTATTATTATTATTCATTACCATGCAGAATTGTTAAGGCAGAATTTTAGATATTTAAGTATTTTCTAAGGTCAACAAATTCATTTCCCTTGGTTTTAGCATAGCTTTGGTGTGTATTGATTCCTTTGTCCGGGAAAAGTCCCTGTTATAAGCCTTTTGCTCTGAGGTTACTTCCCAAATTTTCCGTTATATCTGACCTTTTTATTCCTGGTTTGTTTTAATTTGAGTCTTTTTTTTTGTATTAATTGTTTTCTGGGAATTTCAAGCTTTTGTTTTATTCTAATTGAGAATTTGGATACTGGTTTTAATTTAGTTGGAAGCCTTCATTATCAGCTCTAAAATTGTTTAATGTGCCCTAAAATTACGATGATTTGAATTATATTTTCGCGGTTTTAAGAGCACGGTAAATTTTGGTAAGCTAAAACTACCGGGCGATGTTATTGTTATAATTCCGGTTCTTGTTTGAATGACATATTTTCTTTGAATGTCATAGAAAAGTTCCAGAAAAAAACTTTGAATATTTACTTTTAAAAAAGAATATAGAACATTTTACCAGCGCATGCATAGCAAGTTTTAATTTATTTAAATGATATTTTTTTTTTATTTAAAACAATTTTTCCGGCTTAAACTGTCTTTCAACTCTGAAGCGAAACAAAAGCCTTCCACCTGAACACATTTTGCCATGGAGTGGCGTGAAATGTGGTTGCAGAAGTGAAACTTGACCACTGTTAGAATTAATCATCGATACTTAGGTTACGCCGAGGCTAGGTACCCTGCTCTCGATGTCTTGGCATGATAGATGCCACGGGGTATAACTTCCAAGCCCCTTTGGGCATAATTTTAGTTTCATCAGGTGTTCCTTTGTGTTTGTGTTTGTGGGGGTGTTTGTATGTTTTTTGTTTGTTTTTTTTTTGTTTGTGTGGTTTAAGAATTAAATATATGACATACAAAAAAAAGCATAGCTTGCGATATAAAATATAACTGTTATAAATAATATATAACTCGTCTGTATAATTCTTATCTGTTATGTGAGCTAACCCACTTAACAACTAATGATCATATAATTTCTAAGACTAGCGACAAATCTTCACGGACGAATTTTACTTCGTCCGAACTAATGACGCCACGAATTTTGCTACGATTATTTCTTACGTAAATAAAAAAATCTAAAGTTACTATTTTTCCTAATTTTAGGTAACCGAGCATTTTTGGAATTCTTGGACCAGTGAAGCTATGATTAGTCCTTGTCTGGTGAAGACCAGGAATTTAAGCACAAATGATTGGTAGTTAATTTCCTTTTCTATTATTATTGTTATTATATTTTATCTTTATTCTTCAGTAGGAACTGTTTTTATGTCACTCTAAAAATTTATGAGCTATCCACAAGTCATGTCTTAACAGTCGCGATTCTGGCCTCTCTTGCGCCCGGGGCAAAATCATAATTAGCCCCCCCCCCCCCTGTCCCCAAAAAATTTCAGGCAAAATTTTAACAAAATTTTCATTTATTAACACAATTATTGTCAATTTATTAATTAATGATTTATTCTAATTATTATTATTTTTATTTAATTACTGGTATTGTTTAATAATTTTCGATTTTTAATTTATTTTTATTTCTTTTATTAATTGATAATCTATTTTTCAATTATTATTATCCTAATTTAATAGTTATTATTTATTTATTTTTTGTTTATTTATTAATTACTAATTTATTAATTACAAATGATTATAACCGTTAGATTATTTGTTTCAAATCTTCTGCCCCCAAAATTTCTGTTCCCGGGGCGAGTAAGTCCTTCTGCCCTTCCCCCCTAAAACCGCCACCGTGTCTTAAATGACTTTGCTTTGTACTGTGGCGGTTATTTCAAAATGTAAAAAAAAAAAAAAAATTCTTAGAGAATAATATATCGTTTCTAAATAATACTTTGACTAAATCTACAGTAATCTGTAGTAATCAGATTAATCTGTGGACCTCTTAACTTATAACAGACTATAGACAGCATAGGTTTTCGCAAGTTCTATACATTTTTTTTCTCGTGCCGTCAGTTAAGGTTTTTTAAAGAATCTTCCCATTTTTTTTCGTGTTTCCCGGGAGACACCACCATTCTTGCCAGCTGCATAATAATTGGTTACTTCAATATTGCAAATATTTTCTGTTATATTTGGTATCTATTTAGGTAATAAATCTATGCCCTTCAGTCCAATATTAGGCACGTGCACTGGGACCCTTGTTTTCACCTTTCTATTATATTTGGTATCTATTCAGGTAATAAATCTATGTCCTTAAGTCCAATATTAGGCACGTGCACTGGGACCCTTGCTTTCACTTGATAAACTCCATAAAACAAGCAACGAAGAAAAATTAAAAAGATTACAATTCATTGAGTATGGTTATATTCTACCAACGGAACAAAATATTAAATGGTTTCTTCCCCTTTTTTTAGAATTGTGATACGGATTTTAGGATTTAGATTTTCGGATTAAGACTTAAATGTTAAGGATTTTATTAGACGTATAAGGTTTTTTTTTTAGTTTTAGTTTTTTTTTTAGTTTTAGTTTTATAAACCAATAGTGACTATTGAGTCACTTCTTACAGTTCGTTGCCACCTACTGTCAAATAAAAAAAATACACATAAAACCCGATATTCCTATTTAAATGTCGACAAAAGTAAATTTTCTGTCGACAAAAACAAATTTCCTGGTGTCACCTGATCTCTATCTTTTGTACCAGCAAGAATATGAATGAAATACTGTAAGTTACTAAAGAAAACGTTTTTCTGCGATAAGAGAGGAGCTATTGCCACATAACCCTTATTCAGGCTTAGTTCAAAGGAAGGTAAATTAGAATTAAGTTCTACCGTCACCCCAAGTTCTACCGTCAAAATATACACTTTCAAATATTTTCAAATGAAGACTATTTAATTGACTTGTCGTCTACATTTATTGATTTAAATGTTGCGGTGAAGAAAAAGTCAAATAATACAACTCCAAATGCTGGTGATGGTCTCTCCTATGAAAACTATATTCTAAAAAATCTATTCAAACAAATTAATGTATTTGTTAATGGAAAATTGGTGAGCACTAGCTATAATTTATCAAACTATGCAAGCTATATACAATTTATGATGATGACATCAAAGGCTTACAAGGAGTTGAGAGTACCATCATTATGCTATGACTATCGGTCAGGTGTTGATAGTGACGGTGAGTTGACTACTGCAGTGACCCAGGAATATCATCTAGTTGGAAAATTAAATCATGAGATATTCAATATATCCCAATGGCTACCCCCTCATGTCAAGATTGACATAAAGTTACAGATAGCCCCATCAAATTTCATTTTGAGAATAAGTCTTCCTGCAGCACCCGATGCAAATGTTATTATCATATCGGCAATTCTCCACGTCCGAAAACAACCGTTTATGAGCTCGTTTGCATTGGCAATGAAAAAGCTAAGAGCCCATGGCATCAACATTAAACTTCTTGTTCCCCATACGATCAGTAATCAATGTCACATTGCCATCGGCTCTTGTAGCTATATTGATTTATAATTTATCAATGGAGAAATCTCATCAAATTTGGCTTTGGCTTCTGTGAAGAATGGCAGTGCCGTTGCATCCTGGACTGAATCCCTCCATGATTTAAATTTTTTTGTTATGTTTAGCGTCGTGTTATACGGAAATTGTAGTTCACTGTAGTCTCTATGATTTGACAAAAATCCTATTGAGCTCTGTATGAAATGATCAAGAGTTCCCTCGATCATGATCCACAATTTTATGAAATTGGAATAAGTAATTCATTTTTTTAAAAAAATAATGGGGTTATTATTTTGAACTTGTCTGGCACACAGGATATGACCATAGTACGAACAGGGAATGTACGTTTAGAGTGTACATTTGCCAATGCCCTGACCGAGAGTATCACGCTAATATCTCTGAGTCAATTTGAAACCTATTGGGAAATCACCCCCGACGGCAGTGTTCTACTAAACCTAGCACCATGAACACAAACCAAATAATCAACGTATTTAGTATGGATCCACACATGTCCCGGTACAAGTCCTATTGCATACCTTAGGACTTCATTGAAAAAATTCCAAGTGTTAACAACACCCTACTCATTATTAATAGCAGTCCATCGACTTTGAAGACCGGTCATTTGCTATGCATCTTTCAAACAGCGAAGAATATTGAAGTTTTTGATCCTCTTGGCCTATCGTATAAATTCTACGCTCCATACATCAGCAACTTTATTGAAAGCAGGGGGAAGACCATTATTCAAAATCGACGAAGAGTACAGGATTTAACGACTAAGACATGTGGCTTTCATGCACTACTCTTTTTCATGTTCAGATGTCGTGGCTACACCTACAAGCAGTTTCTCGACATCTACGTTGACGTACCTCAATTGAATGACTTTCTAGTGGATAATATACTTACAAGTTTATTTAATATTCATTTTAGTGCCCTGATAATAAAATTTTATAAATATGTATTCTAATCTTTTTATTAATAATAAACAAAATAATTATATACATTATAAAAATGAGTTTTCTACTCTTTACGTTTCAACCACTACTACGTATTTGTCGACAAGAACTAGTGCAGCTAGATTATATGAATTCACAGTGTACTGATCCTGATATACTGCAATGTCAGGGTCACATTTTCTACAGTAGAGTGTGACTTCGCTCTTTTCATATCTCTTTGTATAGTCAATGACACTATTCTCATTCATTCTATAGAATTCACATGTTTCACTTTGCTTATTTGAAGCAATTTCACAAACTGTCCTCAAGTGTCGAATCACATTCCGTCACTGCCAAATAAAAATCAGTGGGCTTATAATCATAACACCCAGTGTCTTCACAACGATGACGTAGAAACCATATTCTTTTGTTGTTCCAACAGTTGAATCGTTGACCTGGGTCCTCCTCCCAGAACAATCTAAAACCACGACGATACCAATCTCGTAACAATAGACTAAAATCATGGTTAGGATTCTTTCCAATCATACCGGGATATGTATTCTCCCACTGGTTACATGTATAATAGTGACAATTGGAGCATAGGTAACCTCTAGGATGAGAGTCACACACCTCTTCAAGACAGGAATTATAACCTTTAATTTGTACAGCATATCCTCTATGCAATTTACACGGGTTGCATAATCTAAACTTTTCCTAATAATCCTCACTCCGTGTACGAGTATCACATGATGATGAATAGGTATCTTGCCTGTACTTGCATAAAGAATATACGTGGAACGTTTTGTTTAATTTTGATGGTCTTATTACAGCAAATACTCTGACATCGCAACAACAAAAATTTTCTCAAAGGTGGAGAGAGAGAGAGTAAATCATCCTTGAATATCATCTTTCTCATGAAAAAAGTCCTAAATTTCAAAACTAATGTTTAAAAGCATATCCATAATATCATTTTGCCGTGTCGTGATCAATATATCAATAAATTGTGTAAATGCATTTGGACCACGATGTAGAAGCTTCATACAATAGTCTAATGATGGAGAATCAGTTTTCATTATATCAACAAGCATTCCCCGAGAAAATATCTTCCTTTGAATAGACAACTTTAGAAAATCATCATCTAGAATCAAACGTTTGTACATAAGAACTAGATTCCTCATGATTCGCTGTTTCTCGAATCTATCCATTTTTTAGAGTCCTAACTCTCTCTCAACCAACTTCAGACTAATCAGAATTTCTTTTTGTACTCTAGAAAATATACGCTAGTCTACTATAGAAAGAAAGAAAAATACTATTGATTTAGAAACAATTTTATTGAACATAATTACAATAATAATATTCACTGATGCATTTTGTTCTCATCAATATATTTCGATAGGACATCTAATGCTGACCGAAGCTTATTTATATGGAGAATATTCACTTTTCCAGCAAAACATAGTTGCTCCTCCTGCTTAAACTTGCTTAATGATATCACGTATCTCGCATACATAATGTCCCATTCAAGACATAGTCTATAGCCAGCGGTTTTTTCCACAGCTACATTGGGTACTCGTATATCGTTGCTGCTGCTGCTGTCGGTTCCATCATTAATCTCCAATAGTGTAAATGTACCACTCATTTTTTTTTCTCCACTAATATCCTCTCAAATAAACTATTCTCTCTCTCTGAATTCAATTCTCCTACTAATAGGAACTACAATGAAAATTACTACCTATATCCGAATCCAACTACTAATCAAGTTAGTGTGTCCGCCACTCTCTCTCTCTCTGTTTGACCTCCAAAAAATGGGTGTCATAATAGAAAACCTATCTAGCAACCCATGTAGAGTTCATTGTAATAGGTCACTGCCCCGTGGTAAGGCATATTACGCAATCACGTTCAGTGGTAATTGGGCGCTTACTACTAGTCCCCCTGGCCATAGCCAATTACACCCCTGCTGGGAAGTTGTAATCTAGCTACTATATCTAGTTGTTTCTTATTTCTATGACTTAAAAAATTGCATCCATGATAGGTCTATACCTATCTAAATTTGGACGGAAAATTTTAATGTTAATTTTTGGTTTTGAATCTCTTTTTCATTGACTTTAGTTTTAAAAATGCAATCCCTGTTTTTTTTTTCAGTAAAATTTTCAAGGGTTTTTTCCTAAATTTAAGAAATAGATTTACAGATTTTCCAAACCTTATAAATTGCGATTGAGTTATGAGGCTGAAAACACGTTTCTTTTGCCTCATTTGATTAGAAAATCTATTTCACAAGGTTTTACTTTATAACCTAAAGGTTATTAAACTTTATCAAAGGGCAGTGCCCTCTGGAGGTAGAAGGAATGGAGGTAGGGGCTTCCAAATATCTTCCCAGGAGTAAGGCTCTCGATGCATTCCTGAGAGTTTCATCCGCCTAACTCAACTCAACTACTTTCCAAGATAGTAAAAAGTCACTAGACTAGAATTTTGCCAAAAAATTATTTCTTCTTGTTCCCCAAGAGAATTTAATCAATTAACACAAGCTTTATTATTTCATTTTATGGATTATCTTTTATAATTTTTCAGTACATATTTGCCTGTACCCCCTAGAAGATTATTAAAAGGGTACAAAGTCTCGCACGTTCAGCCATTAAACTAAAACTTATAAACTTTTCTGTTGAAAGTTATTTTTACATTTTTTTTAACAACGAATTACTTTCGAAATTTCTTTGAAGAATTGAAAAATGTGTGTGAGGGCTTATATTTTCCTACGTCGTAAAGATTTTCTCTTCACTGGCTCAGACATGTCCGAAGAGTTCTGTTTTGGGACGGGGGCTAATGGTTATAATTTTTTTTAATGAAATACGGACAATTAGTACACTCCAAGCACGCACACAGTTTTTCTTTCCGGGTTGGTGGGAAAGAAAGGACCCGATACTTCTATTATTGAATTCACTGGAACTATGATGTTACTTGGACCTTTTCTTAGAGGATGATCTGAATTTCCATTAAAATAGGATTGGTTTACTGTTTTTATAGGAAAATAAGAAGCTTGAACCCACACCCCCCTGATATGTTTGTCCGACCCATAAATACATAGCTAGAATGTATATAAACAATTTTTGTGCGTTTTTCAAAATTTTTTACCCCCCCCCCCCCCGAAAAAAAATTCTGGATACGGTCTTGATCACCATTTACCCTTGAAAAAATTAATATGTACATATTCTAGCAATGTGAATATATTTTTTCTCGGTTCAACTATCTGTGTCAACTGTCAACTAATCTGTGACTCCCGGAATATTTTCCCGGAAAAGAAAAGTTCAACTTCGATTCTGAATTTTCTCAATGAAAATGAAATAAGTTATTGATCAATTCTATTTTCATAAAATAATATAAAATTTTCCACTTCAATTCAGCTTTTTCTCAAAGAGATGACAAAATTTAAAAAATTGTTCCAAATTTTTCATAGAAGATAGAAAAAGTTATACTTTGATTGTGATTATTCTTCATGAAGATATGGAGCTCCACTTTAATTCTAAGTTTTCTCGAAGAAGTTCTAATTTCTCCAGAGAAAATAAAAAGCTTCCACATCAGTGATAATATTCTTAATGGCTTGTTAGCCCAGTTGGTTAGAGCGTCATGCTATTAACGCGAAGGTCGAGGGTTCGATCCCCTCACGAGCCATAATTTTGACCTTCGTATGGTAACTCCATAAGTTATTTTAGGGATATATTTTATATCAACATGCAAAGTCGACGTAGCTTTATTTCATTTTTTAAGGTTCATTTAGAAGAGATTACGTGCGCGCACGTAACTTCTTCTAAATGAACCTTAAAAAATGAAATAAAGCTACGTCGACTTTGCAGGTTGATATAAAATATATCCCTAAAATAACTTATGGAGTTACCATACGAAGGTCAAAACTATGGCTCGTGAGGGGATCGAACCCTCGACCTTCGCGTTATTAGCATGACGCTCTAACCAACTGGGCTAACAAGCCATTAAGATTATTATCACTGATGTGGAAGCTTTTTATTTTCTCTGGAGAAATTAGAACTTCTTCGAGAAAACTTAGAATTAAAGTGGAGCTCCATATCTTCATGAAGAATAATCACAATCAAAGTATAACTTTTTCTATCTTCTATGAAAAATTTGGAACAATTTTTTAAATTTTGTCATCTCTTTGAGAAAAAGCTGAATTGAAGTGGAAAATTTTATATTATTTTATGAAAATAGAATTGATCAATAACTTATTTCATTTTCATTAGGAAAATTCAGAATCGAAGTTGAACATTTCTTTTCCGGGAAAATATTTGGAACAGAACTTTAAATTTTTTCATCTCTTTGAGAAAGGTCGGAATTGAATTTAAGAAAATTTAGAATTAAAATGAAACTTTTTATCTTCATGGAAAATAATCAAAATCATAGTATAACTTTTGTCTGAACTGAAGTGGAAAATTTTTATATTATTTTGGGAAAATAGAAATGAACAATAACTTATTTCATTTTCATTGAGAAAATTCAGAATCGAAGTTGAACTTTTCTTCACTTCTTTAAGAAAAATTAAAAATTGAAGTGAAACTTGTAATCTTCATAGGAAATAATCAAAATCATAGTATAACTTTTCCTATCTTCTATGTAAAAATTTAGAACTGAACTTTAAATTTTTTATGTCATGGTGAACTTAAAACTGAAGTGGAAGCTTTTTATTTTCTCTTGAGAAATTAGAATTGAATTGTGTTCGTTGGTAAAATTCAGAAGAGAACTTGAACTTTTCTATCTTCTATGAAAAATTTGGAAGTATTTTAAATTTTTTATCTCTTTGAGAAAAATCTGAACTGAAGAGGAAAATTTTGATATAATTTTGGGAAAAAAGAATTGATCAATAACTTATTTCATTTTCATTACGAAAATTCAGAATCGAAGTTGAACTTTTCTTCTTCCGGGAAAATATTTGGAACAGAACTTAAAATTTTTTAATCTCTTTGAGAAAAATCTGAATTGAAGTGGAAAATTTTATATATTATTTTAGGAAAATAGAATTGATCAATAACTTATTTCATTTTCATTGAGAAAATTCAGAATCGAAGTTGAACTTTTCTTTTCCGGGAAAATATTTGGAACAGAACTTTAAATTTTTTCATCTCTTTTAGAAAGGCCAGAATTGAATTTAAGAAAATTTAGAATTATATCAAAGTATAACTTTTTCTATCTTCTATGAAAAATTTGGAACAATATTTTAAATTTTGTCATCTCTTTGAGAAAAATCTGAATTGTAGTGGAAAATTTTATATTATTTTATGAAAATTGACTTGATCAATAACTTATTTCATTTTCATTGAGAAAATTCAGAATCGAAGTTGAACTTTTCTTTTCCGGGAAAATATTTGGAGCAGAACTTTAAATTTTTTCATCTCTTTGAGAAAGGTCGGAATTGAATTTAAGAAAATTTTGAACTAAAATGAAACTTTTTATCTTCATGGAAAATAATCACAATCATAGTATAACTTTTGTCTGAACTGAAGTGGAAAATTTTTATATTATTTTGGGAAAATAAAAATGATCAATAACTTATTTCATTTTCATTGAGAAAATTCAGAATCGAAGTTGAACTTTTCTTCACTTCTTTGAGAAAAAATTGTGATCCTCTAGCAATAACAAAAGGCCTAGCAGTGATTACATGTCATTTTCGATCCATTGTTAACGACAGCACAATCACCTAAAATGAACAATAGGAGAATTCCATTTGTCTGTCCCGATATCGATTATTATGTTGGTGCTTTGAGTCCACGTCAAATAGGCAATGGATTGGACTATTACAAGGGGCCTACTACAATGTCAGGCTATGGTCTTGGCAGCTGGTTTGCTAGGCTATTTCGTTCTGCATTACCCCTTGACAGAAAATATCTTGTACCTGCTACATCAAATTTTGCCGCCTCCACACTAAAAGACTGGGGGTCGGGCAAAAATTTCAATGAGAGTGTTAAGGAAAATATTAGATCTTCAGCAAGAGCCGTTGGTGAGCAACTAAAATCTCGACAAAATGGGGAGGGATTCAAAGGGATGCGTTCGCGTCATTCACACATCAGTCTCCACGCCGGCAGGAAGCAAAAGACATCAACAATGTCTTTGAGGATTAAAACAAGGAAGCTCAATAAGCAGAAGAAGAAAAAGAAAAAGATTGTTAGATCAAAGAAGAATTTCTTCTCTTAGGATGACTTATCTCCCCCACATGGAATCATATCCATTAATTAGTTCCTCATTGAAACTATTCAATGCTGAAAATGTTGATATCAGTGTCAAGTATAGCTACTATGATCAGTTTCACCCCCAACAACCCATCTCGGAAAATATACACTTTCAAATATTTTCCAATGAAGACTATTTCATTGATTTGTCGTCAACATTTATTGATTTAAATGTTGGGGTGAAGAAAAAGTCAGATAATACAACTCCAAATGCCGGCGATGGTCTCTCCTATGAAAACTGTATTCTACACAACATATTTAAACAAATTAATGTATTTATTAATGGAACATTGGTGAGCACTAGCAATAATTTATCAAACTATGCAAGCTACATACAATTTATGATGATGACACCAAAGGCTTACAAGGAGTTGAGAGGACAATAATTAGGCTATGAATATCGGTCAGGTGTTGATACTGACGGTGAGTTGACTACTGCAGTGACCCAGGAGTATCATCTAGTTGGAAAATTAAATAATGAGATATTCAATATATCCCAATGGCTACCCCCCAATGTTAAGACTGACATAAAGTTACATATTTCCCCATCAAATTTCATTTTCAGAAAAACACTTCCTACAGCACTCAATGCAAATGTTATTATCACATCGTCATTTCTCCACGTCCGAAAACAACCGGTTATGAGCTCTTTTGCATTGGCATTGGAAAAGCAAAGAGCCCATGGGAACAACATTCAACTTCTTGTTCCTCATATGATCAACAATCAACGTCACATTGCCATAGATTCTCGTAGCTATAGCGATTTATCATTTATCAATGGAGAAATCCCATCAAAATTGGCTTTGGCCTGTGTGAAGAGTGGCAGTGCCGTTGGATCCTGGACTGAATCCCCCCATGATTTTAATTTTTTTGGTCTATCTAGCCTTGTGTGCAAAGTAAATGGTATTTCACTGTACTCTCTATGATTTGACAAAAAATCCTATAGAACTCTCTACCAGTTGATTATGCAATCCCTAGATCATGAATCTCAATTATTTGAAAATGTATTAACCGATTCAATCTTTTAAAAAAATCATGGGGTTATTGTTTTGGATTTTTCTGGCACACAGGACATGAACATAGTATGAACTGGGAATGTGTTTTTAGAGTGTGTATTTGCCATTACTTTGACCAAGAGTATCACACTAATATCACTGAGTCAATTTGAAACCTATTGGGAAATCACGCCCGGTGGCAGTGTTCTACTAGACCTAGCACCATGAACACAAACCAAATAATCAACGTATTTAGTATGGATCCATACATGTCCCGGTACAAGTCCTATTGCATACCTTCGGACTTCATTGAAAAAATTCCAAGTGTTAACAACACCCTAATCATTGTTAATAGCAGTCCATCTACTTTGAAGACCGGTCATTGGCTATGCATCTTTCAAACAGTGAAGAATATTGAATTTTTTGACCCTCTTGGTCTATCGTATAAATTCTATGCTCCATTCATCAGCAACTTTATTGAAAGCAGGGGAAAGATCATTATTCAAAAATCAAAGAAAAGTAAAGGATTTAATGACTAAAACATTTGGCTTTCATGCACTAATCTTTTTCATGTTCAGATGTCGTTGCTAAACCTACAACCATATTTTCGACATCTTCGTTGACTTATCTCAATTAAATGACCTTCTAGTCGAGACTATACTTACAATTTTTTTTAATATTCATTTTAGTACCCTGATAATAAAATGTTCTAAAGATTTATACTAAACTGTTTATTAATAAAAAAAAAATTATATACATGATAAAAACGACTTTTCTACTCTTTAGATTTCGTCCACTACTAGGTATTTGTCGACAACAACTAGTGCAGGTAGATTATCTGAATTCACAGTGTACTGATCCTGATGTAGTGCAATGTCAGCGTCACATTTTTTACAGTAGAGTGTGACTTCACTCTTGTCATATCTCTTTGTATAGTCAAAGATACTATTCTCATTCATTCTATAGAATTCACTTGTTTCAATCTGCTTATTTGAAGCAATTTCACAAACAGTGTCCTCAAGTATCGAATCACATTCCGTCACTGCCAAATAAAAATCCGTGGGCTTATAATCATAACACCCAGTGTCTTCACAACGATGACGTAGAAACCATATTCTTTTGTGGTTCCAACAGTTGAATCGTTGACCCGGTTCCTCCTCCCAGAACAATCTAAAACCACGACGATACCACTTTCGTAGCAATAAACCAAAATCATGGTTAGGATTCTTTCCAATCATACCGGGATATGTACTCTCCCACTGGTTACATTTATCATAATGACAATTGGAGCATAGGTGACCTCTAGGATGAGAGTCACACACCTCTTCAAGACAGGAATTACAACCTTTAATTTGTACAGCATATCCTCTATGCAATTTACATGGGTTGCATAATCTACACTTTTCATCATACTCCTCAATCATTGTGCAATTCTCACATGATGATGACCAGCTGCCCAGCGTGTACATACATAACGGATATGTATGGAACATTTTGTTATGTGTTGACACTCTCACTATCACAATGAAACTGAGCTAGCAACAACAAAAATTGTCTGAGAGAAAGAGAAACAGAGGAGTAAATCATCCTTGAGCACCATCTTTCTCATGAAAAAAGTCCTAAATTTCAAAACTAATGTTTAAAATCATATCCACAATATCATTTTAAAGTGTCGTGATAAATATATCAATAAATTTTGTAAATTCATTTGGAACAAGATGTAGAAGCTTCATACAATATTCTAATGATGGAGAATCAGTTTTAATTATACCAACAAGCAGTCCCCGAGAAAATATCTTACTTTGAATGGACAACTCTAGAAAATCATCATCTAGAATCAAACGTTTGTCCATAAGAACTAGATTCCTCATGAGTCGCTATTTCTCGAATTTATCCATTTTCTAGAGTCCTAACTCTCTCTCAACCAACTTCAGACTAACCAGAATTTCTTTTTGTGCTCTAGAAAATATACGCTAGTCTTCTATAGAAAGAAAAAAAAAAATCTTTGATTTAGAAACATTTTTATTGAACATAATTACAATAATAATATTCACTGATGCATTTTGTTCTCATCAATATATTTCGACAGGACATCTAATGCTGACCGAAGTTTATTTATATGGAGAATATTCACTTTTCCAGCAAAATATAGTTGCTCCTCCTGCTTAAACTTGCTTAATGATATCACGTATCTCGCATACATAATGTCCCATTCAAGACATAGTCTACAGCCTGCGGTTATTTCCACAGCTACATTGGGTACTCGTATATCGTTGCTGCTGCTGCTGTCGGTTCCATCATTAATCTCCAATAATGAAAATGCACCACTCATTTTTTTTCTCCACTAATATCCACTCAAATAAACTATTCTCTCTCTCTGAATTCAATTATCCTACTAATATGAACTACAATGAAATTTACTCCTTATATCCGAATCCAACAACTAATCAAGTTAGTGTGTCCGCCACTCTCTCTCTCTCTGGTTGTCCTCCAAAAATGGGTGTCATAATAGAAAACATATCTACCAACCCATGTAGAGTTCATTGTAATAGGTCACTGCCCCGTGGTAAGGCATATTACGCAATCACGTTCAGTGGTAATTGGGCGCTTACTACTAGTCCCCCCTGGCCATAGCCAATTACACCCCTGCTGGGAAGTTGTAATCTAGCTACTATCTCTAGTTGTTTCTTATTTCTATGACTTAAAAAATTGCATCCATGATAGGTCTATACCTATCTAAATTTGGACGGAAAATTTTAATGTTAATTTTGGGTTTTGAATCTCTTTTTCATTGACTTTAGTTTTAAAAATGCAATCCCTGTTTTTTTTTCCAGTAAAATTTTCAAGGGTTTTTTCCTAAATTTAAGAAATAGATTTACAGATTTTCCAAACCTTATAAATTGAGATTGAGTTATGAGGCTGAAAACACGTTTCTTTTGCCTCATTTGATTAGAAAATCTATTTCACAAGGTTTTACTTTATAACCTAAAGGTTATTAAACTTTATCAAAGGGCAGTGCCCTCTGGAGGTAGAAGGAATGGAGGTAGGGGCTTCCAAATATCTTCCCAGGAGTAAGGCTCTCGATGCATTCCTGAGAGTTTCATCCGCCTAACTCAACTCAACTACTTTCCAAGATAGTAAAAAGTCACTAGACTAGAATTTTGCCAAAAAATTATTTCTTCTTGTTCCCCAAGAGAATTTAATCAATTAACACAAGCTTTATTATTTCATTTTATGGATTATCTTTTATAATTTTTCAGTACATATTTGCCTGTACCCCCTAGAAGATTATTAAAAGGGTATAAAGTCTCGCACGTTCAGCCATTAAACTAAAACTTATAAACTTTTCTGTTGAAAGTTTTTTTTACATTTTTTTAACAACGAATTACTTTCGAAATTTCTTTGAAGAATTGAAAAATGTGTGTGAGGGCTTATATTTTCCTTCGTCGTAAAGATTTTCTCTTCACTGGCTCAGACATGTCCGAAGACTTCTGTTTTGGGACGGGGGCTAATGGTTATAATTTTTTTTAATGAAATACGGACAATTAGTACACTCCAAGCACGCACACAGTTTCTCTTTCCGGGTTGGTGGGAAAGAAAGGACCCGATACTTCTATTATTGAATTCACTGGAACTATGATGTTACTTGGACCTTTTCTTAGAGGATGATCTGAATTTTCATTAAAATAGGATTGGTTTACTGTTTTTATAGGAAAATAATAAGCTTGAACCCACACCCCCCGGTATGTTTGTCCGACCCATAAATACATAGCTAAAATGTATATAAACAATTTTTGTGCGTTTTTCAAAAGTTTTTACCCCCTCCCCCGAAAAAAAATTCTGGATACGGTCCTGATCACCATTTACCCTTGAAAAAATTAATATGTACATATTCTAGCAATGTGAATATATTTTTTCTCGGTTCAACTATCTGTGTCAACTGTCAACTAATCTGTGACTCAATAAACATACTGAAACGACATTATGTCATCAAAAACGAAGAATATTTGGCGGAAAAGCCCGCACATTGAAATAAATTTATGCACATTTCCTGTTTTTTTTTAGTTCCTCCCTCCACTCTATAAATCGACTATAATTTTTGCGAGAGCTATTCTGGCTTCAAAATCCCAAAGCTATGATAATTTTAGAAATCTCTTCATTGGCTTATTGTTATTCAATCACCTGAATTCAACTAGATAATACTGCACGTGAGATATTATACGATATTTATTAACAATAAAGATTTCTCGTTAATAAATGAAATCAACTTTGCAAAATTTAAAGAAAAAACACATTTTTGAATTCAAACTGGATAAATTGAAGAAAATGGTCCTTATGTGTCGTACCCACACCCAGGGTCGTATCAATGATTTTTTCGGGGATGGTTTTACAAAAGGTTTTTTTTCGGAAGGGGGGGAGTGGGGTTACAAAAAAAACTTTTTAAAACGCATCAAAAATTTGTTTATATTCATTTTGGTTACATTTACGAGTCGGACAAACATTTTGGGAGGGGGGGATCCCCCCCCCCCCCCTGAATATTGTCTTGCCCACACCAATAAACCCTTCCAACTTCTTTACCCCCCGTAATCATTTAATATAAGATTAACCCATTCGTCCCTTTTATACCTCCCAGGAAATAAGTCTTTGCCTTTGCTTCGAGGGGTTTGAAAATCTGATCTATAATTGGAAGTTGTTCTGGCTTAGAAACTCTAAAACTACTGTAATTTTATTCTTTTTTAATTGGCTCATTATCATTCGGTGACCTGATTTTAGCTAGTCAATCTGTGTAAGGGTAATATCTGTGCACTATTGGGCTCAGTATCGTTTTGATGATTATAACAAAATGTTAAAAAATACCTTTTAAAAATGAAACATGTGAAAACTACAGCAAAATGTTCATTAATACTTTTGAAAGTGTGAGAATTGGGAAGTACGGTGTAAATGTTGAGAAGATGGAAGAGGGACATGATAGAAGAAGAAATCAGAAATATAATACAGATAACTTTGAAAATTCGACCGACCTGCTCTCTACTCTATTTGAAGGTAAATAAGCATTAAGAATAAGTGAATTTAAAGTAGGATGAATCGCTAGTGCCACATGGTTATTTCTCAGGGGGGAGGGGCAGAAACTTTGTTTTACCAAGATTGGAATGTTTTTATTTCATGTAAAAAAGGTAAAGTTCTAGTTTAGGGGCTTCTTGCTATCTTGGAAAGTACTTAAGTTAGGCTAATGAAACTTTCAGGAATGAATCTAGGGCCAAACATATAACAGGGTATGTATCAAACATCTACAGTCTCTACCTTTTTCTTATTTCTATGGCTTAGAATATTACATAGACTCCACGTCAGGGCTACACCTATCTGGATTCTGATAAAATGTTTTATCTTAATTTTGAGTTTTTAATCTCTTTTTCATTGACTCTGGGTTTTTGAAAATGCAGTTCCTGGTACTTCAGTAGAAGTTATATTAAACAAGGGCGTATCCAGAGTTTTCCGGGGAGGAGGTATAAAAAACATAAATATTTGTTTATATGTATCTTGTTACATTTTTACGAATCGGATTTTTTTTTTATGGGGGGCAGGTTCGAACCCCGTACCTACCCTCTGGATACGGCCTAAACATCAAATGGTTTTTCCTTGATTTATGAAATTATTTTAAAGATCTTTGGAACCTTATAGATTTAGATTGAGGAAAGGTATGAGGCTCAAAACACTTTTCCCTTGCCTCATTTGAGTAGACTATCTATTTTGCAAGGTTTATTTTTATAGCACAAAGATGTCCTCTAGCAGGACAACGATGTCCAGCGAGCAATGCTCTCTGGAAGTAGAAGGAGTTGTGCTAGGTGCTTCAAAAGTCTTTCGTCGAGAGCATTAAGGCTTTTGATGTATTTCTGAGAGTTTCATTCACCTAACTCAGCCACTTTCCAAGATAGCAAAAAGCTTCTAAGCTAGAGTTTTTTATTCCAACCTATCATTTCTTCTTGTGTCCCAAGGAAATTTAATCAATTTAATCTGATGCTTATCATTTTTGAAAAAGAAAGTAGGAGCAATTAGAATGGTCAACACAGGTGTTCTTTCCGGACTTGTGGGGGACATGATGTGTTCAGAAACGCTGAAGCAAAATACTATAAGGAGAATGCAGGGAAATACCTGATTTGAAGTTTTTCTTCATAGAGTATATAAAGCGAGTCATGTATAAAATTCTAGGGGAGTCATTAGAAGCACAATATATTGGCAAGGGAGAGGTGGGCAGGAAGCTCCCCTTCCTTGTACACATGGTTGATTGAATAATTGCTATTATTTTTATCTGGATTGTAATTTTTGAATAAAGTTAAAAAAAGAAGAGTTAAAAAAGGCATTCTTAGTAGGTTCTCTCATATTGCATGTTCTTATTGCCTCCTAGTCGTTATATTTCCAGCAATAAACTCATCAGTGAACTTACCGTTGTCATTCATTCGTATAATTAAGCATTATAAAATGAACAAGTCTATTATCTTCATTGTGTGTTTGTGCAAACAAACCTTATGCCATTGTCTTGAACGATTCTCCTATTATTTATTGCAAATGTCTTTAAAAATATTATGGATTCCATGTATCTGAACTAGTCTTTTGTCATGGGGTTGTTTATGAAAAGGAATATTTTCTAGACTATTGTAAGTGAAATCGATTTTTGCACGGCCTCGGCCACTTTCAGAAATCATTTAATCCAGGTGGCGCAAGCCAAGCGCGGTGAATGTGTGCCAAGCGTGGCGAGGACTGTACCACGCATGGCAGAACTGTGCACACTTGGCTCTGAGATATACACCAAGTGAGGAAAGTGCGCAACCCCTCGCACAGTGTAATATTATTTATTAAATATATTTATTCCTTTTGAAATACTCGGGGGAAAACCCTAAGGTAAGATCTTATCTTAAAATGGCTGTAAATAAGCCGAATTGGTATTTTACATTAAATCCAACAATGAAACACATGGATAGGGCTATTTTGATAGAGAATTTAGTCAGTAATTCAGTATATATATGTATATATATATATATATATATATATATATATATATATATATATATATATATATATATATATATATATATATATATATATATATATATATATATATATATATATATATATATATAAATATATATAGAGAGATAGAGATATATAGAGATAGAGAGAGAGAGAGAGAGAGATTCTAAACAAACAATTTAACATAAGTTTAGCGGCCACCCCAAGAAGTAAAAACTTGTCCAAGGGGGTGGCAAAAATACACTAACATAACAAAACAATAAAAAAATGAAAAAAAATAACCTATCTATATCACAGTCCCCTAACAGCACCACAAACATTACGCCTTAACATTTTCATTAAATTTACTATCATAATCATAATCATCACCTCAAGGAGCCATAAAAATTAACCAACATCATTACGACAAAAAAAAACACTAAAATTCATACTTACTAAAAAGCATTCCTTTAATTACTATCTTAAACGAAGAAATATCACCTATATTTTTTATATTTTGATCAAGATGGTTCCAACTTCTGATCCCCATGTGAAGCAAAAAAAAACATCAATCGGGCCGAAACAACCAGCGAAATATTAATCTCTGCATATGACCTAGTATTATAATTATGGACGGAAGATCTTAGGTTTACTAAGCTATCAAAACACGGGAGGTTTATACCCCTTTGAATCCTAAAAATCAAAAGAAGTGTATACAACTCCCGTAATCCGGAAGCTGGCAGTATCTTTACACGCTCATACGCGTTTCGTACCGAATCCCGGGATTCGGTATATATAAATATATATAGTATATTATATAACGGTATTTCCTGTGTAGATCTGTGAAAAACAACTCGTGACAAGTTAAGTCAAGGCGGATTTTGGCAAGCTAGTTCGGCTAAATCCCCCTGTTGGCGACCTTATATTGCTGGATAATATTCTATCTATATTTTGCATTTAACCATAATGTCTATTTT
This sequence comes from Artemia sp. Qi Xiang Cuo, assembly GCF_049724085.1. NCBI lineage: Eukaryota > Metazoa > Arthropoda > Branchiopoda > Anostraca > Artemiidae > Artemia > Artemia sp. Qi Xiang Cuo. The sequence goes on along the minus strand of NC_142802.1, from coordinate 19,788,637 downwards.
ATTTGCCTGATTTGTTTTGAAGATCGGTCATTCCCTTGCACTCAGCTTGAGTATTTTTGCGAAACCAGCTTGTTATTTTAAAAAATTCATGATTGTTTGTTTCTGTATACTAATTCCTTAAATCTAATTAAGTCCGTATTGAGTGTCTCAAAATACTAGTTATTAGTGGCGCTAAGGAGGTTGTCCACTCAGTAAGTCTTATATACCTAATGGAACCACTTTTGGCGGAAGTTCGTAACACTTGGTGTTACAAGCAGCGCTCTGAAATATATATGAGGTGGGAGGAAACCCTTAGGGTGGTCTGCAATCATTCTCTTGAATGCTTTACAAGTTGTCTCTACGTGTACGCGCGTGCCAGGAGGGGGATGAACGTAACTTGTGGGTGAACAAGTAGGGCTCTTAAACCTATACCAGGTGGAGGGGAGTGGGAAGTTCCTAGAGTTTTCTTCAACCATCTTTTGACTGCTTTACTAGTATTCGTTGTTTCCCTTCTATCCAGCCTTGGTGAATTTTTGGGCTCAAAAAAAGTAAATTCACCACTTTATAATCTAAAAACTATTAGATTTTACCTTTTTGTTGTAGATTCGTGTGCGAGAAGATGTAAAACTGCAGTTTTTACTGTAAAAAATGCAGATATTAAAGCTCAGTCTTTACTATAAAAAGGCAGTGTTGCCGATTTTCAGATTTCAAGCATTACGAAATGTTTACCCAAGTTGGTTCTTCGAAAATAATCCTCTCTTGTTTTTCAGACGCTATGTTAAAGGATTCTAAAAAAGAGAAGAAAAATGGCAGCAATGGTGTTCCTACGCCGTCGGGTGGCACTCAGCCTCATATCAAATCCGAGTGTCCAACCCCTGATCCGTTAGCGGCTAATGCTGGAACTACTGTGCCGTCCGTAACAGTGAAAGACGAACCCAGTACACCGAACGGTGGTGACTCAATGAATAACTGTGAAAATAGTGGTAGTAATAATTGTGCAACCCTTAGTGGTCAAAGTGGCAATACGTCTAGTGGCCCTCAACCTACAAGTGGTCCTGATATTAAGCCTAATGTGTGTGGACCTGGTGGTGGAATGAATCCAATGATGGGACCAAATAATGTTGGAAATAATCCTATGGATAATTTTTTGAATGATCCCCCAATGGATAGTAAGTTATTATTTGTAGGTTTTTATTTTAAGTTATTGCTGATTTGTATTTGCCACTTTTGGATTTGACTTTCCTCTAGTTTGATTTGTTTCTTCTTCTAATAAGTGATTTTACTGTTTTAAACACGCAATCAAGGGATAAGTCAAGCAATCAGTAAGTTAATAATCGAGTAAGACCAAGAAAAGAATAATCGGTATCTTGGCAACTAGGGAAGATAATTTTTTGGCTATTTGATTGCATACTGGCGGATTCCAAACACAGTTTTGGTGTACGTTAGCTTATTAAAAAGTCATGGGCGGACTCAACAAACTGAGCCGATGCTCAGGCCACAAGGGCCCGTGGCTTTAGCCCCCCCGCCCCCCCCCCCCCCCATAAAAAGCAACACCACTAGTTTGGGGACCAGAAGATGATATTTCCATCCTTAATATACATCTTGCCTGCTGTCAGACATCACCCTCTGCAACTGTGTCCTCTAGCCTAACATCCAATTTATGGAATGGGTCCAGCCGGTATCTAATACCGGCCGGGCCCTTGTCTATTAGTTGCCTTCTTGTTTCCATGTCATCTGACTTTTGGTAAATTGGGGAATGAACTCTTCCAATTCATGTGAGATTATTCCGAAAATTCCCAGATCCTGCATTGCCTTCAATAAGCCTTCGTGCTTTAGACTTTTTAAGTCGAAGAAGATGCTTGGTCAGTGTGGGATTAAACTTTGGAATCATAGTATTTTTTTTTGTTTCAGCACATCCCACCTTTCTTTGCCACTTGTTCCACCATCTCAAGGGTCCATCTCCTTATAGCAGATCTCCAGCAATTCAAGAGATGTGAATGAAAAGTCCGGACACATTGCAAGTCATTGAGGCCCCTGCCTTAGCTGCTTCATCTGCTAATTCGTTACCTGTGATCCCAGGATGTCTTGAGGTCCATACCAGTGTAATACGACTACCATTGTCCTACCATTGGATGCTAGTCTGTTTAAAACTTCCTAGCACTATCCAGCTCGCTTTTTTGTCTACTCTAAATATTCTCAAGACCGTTATGGCATGTTTGATTACAAGATGATGTACACATGTTGCTACCAGCACCTTTTGATTGCTCCAGTCTGTTAGCTGCCTATTCCATTCCATACATTTTACCCTGGTTCCAAAATCCTAAGTGATAACTTGTTATCTTTTTATTCAGATCAGGGGCAGATCACTACTCCAATCCCTGATGCTCCGTGGGTTCACGATCAATCTGTATAATAGATTTGTGCATTATTTTGGTGAGCAATACAATTTCTTGTTCCATATAATTTGTTGTGTTTGTCACAATCTGAAATTGCCTTGCTGGTTTTATCATTGGGACAATATTGTCCTTGGACATATCCAGCTTTCCGCACGTAAGCAGTAGTGAGTTGCATGGGTCTAAGCGGCTTTTTATCCACTTTACCTGCTTTCTCTGAGTCCATTGGTCAGCAATCTTAAGCCTGAGATCACTTTCTATTGCCTCGTCCTTATGACAATTTTCTATAGGCGATAGTCATCCACATATTTCCATGAATGTCGTGGCAAGAAGTATTTGAGTGATAAACCATATGAGAATATGATGAATGTAAGGAAAGTAGAGAAAGCATTAAGATATGAATTAAGGAGGTGTGATAAAGAAGATTTGTAAGATGCAGCCAGATTGTAAACTATTTTATTGCCTTATTGAAAAATTGAAAGGGAATAGTCATTCTAAACTTGTCTAACTTAAAGATAGGAACAGGACTTGAATTAGTGATAAGGGGAGAGTTAGTGATTAGTGTTGTATATGAGAACAACTTTGCTTCTGTTAAGGTAGAAAATTAAGTTAGTTGTTGCTTTCGTAATGGATCAGGAGTTACGCAGGGTTACGTTCAATCACCACTTGTATGGACCATTTTCACGGAATTCGTCCTAAGGAACACGGCAAAGGTCATGGAAGAACATGGAATTAAATGGGAAAGTAAAACTCTTAGACTTAGATTATGCTGATGATTTAGGAATCCTAGATGAAAATGTTAGCAAAATGAATGATGTTTTGAAGGTTTTGCGAGTTCAGGATGCAAGAATAGGTTTGAAAGTTAATGGGAAGAAGACCAAGTTGCTGTAACTAGGAATAAATGAAGGTGAAGAGGTGATGCTGTGTAACAAGAATACGTTGGTAATATTCTGTGAAATGGTAACATCACAAAAAGGATGTTCTTGATTTTTTTTTTATTTGTATACGAAATTGACCGCAAAGAAGCGAAGTGCCTCGATCTCTTAGATAAAAATGGACACAAAATCACTACTTGTGCCGGAATCCGAGATCGCTGGAAAGAACACTTCCAGGAAAAGCTTAATCTCACAGTAAACCCAGATCCTGAAGTGCTTCGAAAGTTCCCAGCACACAGAGATGAGGAACCAACCCCACCACCCTTAAGGTCAGAAGTAGAAGCCGCACTCAAATCCCTCAAGTCAAATAAGGCACCCGGAATAGACGGTATACAGGCAGAACTGCTAAAAGTGGAATCTGATGTCGTCGTTGATCTGTACCACAAAATAGTAACAGCTGTATGGGAAATAAAATACTTCCCCGAGTCTTGGTCGAAATCTGTCATAGTGCTCCTGCACAAGAAAGGATCTAAAAGTAACTGCGAAAACTACAGACCCATATCGCTTACTTGCCAACCAGCTAAAATCCTTACGAAAATTCTCCTTGATCGGATCAGAAACCTGACAAGACACGTAGTCCCTGAATATCAAGCTGGCTTCCGTCAAAACCGATCCACCATAGACCAAATTTTTGTGATCAGACAGATTATGGAAAGATACCTGGAATTCGGGAAAGAGCTATACCAGCTGTTTATCGATTTCAAACAAGCTTTCGATCTAATTTGGCGAGATGGCCTATGACACATCCTGGCACACTACGGTATTCCCACTGACATTATTGACATTATCAAGAGCATGTACGAGAAGTCGAGAAGCATGGTCCAGACCAGCGAAGGCTTTACTGAAGAATTCTCAACCTCTTCAGGAGTGCTGCAAGGATGCCTACTCTCCCCCACTCTGTTCTGCCTATTCCTGAATGCTGTACTGGCACTGGTGCCCAATGACACGGGAGCACTCATGAGTGGACACCTCTTTGACATGCTTGCATACGCCGATGACATTAATCGCCTAAACGAACAACTAGAGGAACTGCAATCAAGCGCTAACGATATTGATCATACAGCTAGTTCCTTTGGGATGAAAATCAATGCTAACAAGACAAAAGCCATTAAGGTAACGCGGCATACAGATACAGGCCTTCAACCCAGCAAAATTATGATCCAGGGGGAAGAGATCGAGTGGGTTGACCATTTTGTTTACCTAGGAAGTGAGCTGACGTCCACAAACGATTCCTCAAAAGACATTAAACGACGCATCGCCCTTGCCTCAGCATGCTTCAAGTCATTGCGATCGATCTGGAAAAACAAACATCTGTCGCTGAAACTAAAAACACGCCTTTTTCGAGCTCTTGTGGTTCAAGTAGCAACGTACGGAGCAGAGACATGGACCTTGAAAGCAGAAGACAAACGCCGGTTGGCGGCCTTTCAAACAAAATCCCTCAGGAAGCTTGCTGGCATCACCTACCTTGACCGAATATCAAACGAACGGCTATTTTCTTCGCTCAACTATTCCCAGACCATCATGCAGACCATCCAGCTTCAACAGCTTCGATGTTTAGGCCACGTTCAGCGGATGTCCCCAGCCCAACTTCCAAAAATTGCGTTTGAAGGAAGGATTGATGCCTCCCGCCCAAAAGGACGACCTCCCAAGCGCTGGAGGGAAAACTTTCCCAGCCATTCCCTGTCGGTACTCCTTCGAACTGGAGCGAACAGGGACTCGTATAAGAAGCTCTACCATAGTTCAGTCAGAGGAGAAGCCCCGAGTCGGCCAATCTGGCCGGATGGGAGTTAAGTAAGTCAGTATTACCATGTTTTAATATGTTGAGTGAGTATGGTATTAGTTGGTAGAATTCGGCAGAAAGAGGAAAAAACAAAACAAAGACGGCAAGGTTGGTGGGTATGATATCGTTTAAGGTTAAAAATAAAGGACTTGTCCTCTTACCGTCTAATAAATTTCCTTCTTGTGATACCCCTTGTTCAACTATCTTTGGTACGGTATTAATTTTCTATATTTTTTTTTTTCGTAGTAAAAGATTGATTTTTATGCGAGTCTTATGCGCAGAACATTGTTTACGGATTTTAATGTGTAATTTGTGGGTGTGGGGGGGGGGGTGAAATCAATTGGATCGTGGCTCAGGCCTCAAAGGCCAATCCTCTCTGCACCCCAGCTGGGTGAGCTTGTTGAATCGCACCACTGAACCTCACCCCAAGCCAGGACTTGGATCTTGGTAACACCGGGATTTGAACGTGCATCCCGAAAAACATTGGATTGCACATCCAGTGTGCTATCCACTCCACTAGGGTGGCTCAATTGTTTACCGATGGAGGAGACTTGAAGGTAAAATATGTTAAGTTATGAAAACTATAATGCACAATGAAAAATGTTGAGGTTCCCTTTATGAGACTGGTCTGAAAGTCCGGTTCTGTTTTATATGAACGAACTCAACAAACTAAGTCGATCCTGAGACACAAAGGCCCATTGCCTCCACGCCCAAAGAAAAGCTTAGTAGTGGGGATGGACTAATGTACAGTTTTCTATCTTATCCATATGTTTTGCCAGCTGTCGATCCTTACCATCCCTTTGTCCTCTAGCTTAACATCTTCTATTAGATTCATCATCCATGTATTCCAACATCTTTGTTGCATCCTTCTATTAGATGTCTTCTTGTTTTCACGGCTATTTTGCATCCCGTCTATCTATGTCAGTTTTGCTCCGTCTTCTCGTAGTTCCGTCTCTTATTGCTGCTTTCTAGCAGATTTGAGAGATTGGAATGAAGAACTCCGGTCTATAGGGTGTCCGTGATCCCCCAGCCTTTGCTGCTTCATTTGCCGATTCTAAATCGGCTCCTTATGAATTTATCTGGGGGGGGGAGGGTACATGTTCATAAAAACAGATGAATTACACGAGCAAATGTAGAACATATTGAAGGAATGAAAAATGAAAAAAAAACCTGGGAACTTTGGGTTTTGCGTGGGTCCGAAAACCCCTTTCCTGCACACGTACTAGGTGCCATAGATATTTATGTTTTATAAATAATGATTTACTAGTTATTTAATCCTATTAATATCTTGATTAATTAATATTAATAATTATTTACTTATTACTAGCAATAAATAACCTCTGCGTCGGTCTCTTGGTTAGCAAAAATCCCGTTTTAGGGTTTTTGATCGCCTCATTCCGCTCGCTACGGTCGACAGCTCGGGCTTCTGGCCCCTGCACATGAGCATTTGCTTCGATTTGGCTGCACTCACGCCTTTGGCCATAGGGAATGAGACTTAACTAATTAATTAATTGACGTATTAATTAGGTCGAATTAACGAATGAGACGTATTAATTAATTAGGTCTGTACATCTTAAAAAGCGGAATACTTTGAAGTTCAGTTGCCCTGATAAACCTTTCAGGTAACTTGAACCTAAATCTTAATGTCAATGCACTAATTAATGTGTCTAAAATTTGTTGCATTTCAGAGTTGTCAGACGCCCATATTTATTTTACAACTGGAAATCATCCAAATGTTGGTCGATTTTCCTGATTTGATGATGTGTCATTAATTATTTTTTTTTTATAATTAGTAATTGCTCAGTGCTTTTAACTTCTCAAAACAAGGTATATTTCTAGCACGTGTTTATTACAATTAGGACATGTCCTTAATATGAGGAAACGGCGTACAGGGTCATACCCGGATTTCGGTTCAGCTGGGTATATTAGCCATATGACAAGTTTTTTTGTTATCTTAGCCGTCTAGTAACAAAAAATATATAGGGGGCGGGGGTGTCAGAGAGGCGTCAAACCTTCGGAAGTCTCTTCGGTATGACCTTGATACCCTGTAGCAAAACTTGTTTCAATAACACTCATGATGCTCAAAATATTTTAGGCTTTGATAATACTGCTGAAAGCTTCACATGAGTATTGCCCTTCTCCTCCAGATTGGTTTGAGATCCCCGTGGAAGTTGGAATTATTTAGTATAAAAGGCAATTTCTTGGGGTCTTAGCCCCTTGGTATCCTCGTTTGGTAGAAAGCGAAAAATATAAAACAATTAATAAGTACCTAGAAAACGAGTCTAATATCAGCCAGTGGACAGAAAAGAAGTAAAAAGACAAAAGCACATATTACGGCAAGGACCTCTGCCAAGTCGTCCACAGTGCTTAACACAGAAAAAAAACACTAATCCTTTGAAGTGAACTCTAACAAAACAAATGAAACACTCCTATGTTTCATCTTTTCCAAACAGATTGCCTCCTCCTACGCTTTTAGCCCCTTAGAATATGAATAACGAGAAATTCGTTCCTTTGGACTGGTCTTAAGTACTTATTCTGTGAAGATTACAATTTGAACTAAAGATGCATCTCCTTGAAATTGCTTGCACCGTCCTCGGCAATTCTAGCTACACATTCATGGTTTAGCTGCATTTCCTACTTTTTTTAATATAACCGTGTACAACAATTTCTCCTAATGCTTTGCAAGTAGGTTTTGATTTGTGTTTAAAAATCCTGGGACTAGCTGATCTATTAGTGTTATGATGACGCAATAGCTTTGCCACACTATTCCAAATGATAGTTTTGCATAAGCGTACCCAAGGTTGAGCATGGAGGTAGGGGAGGTAGGGAACGAAACAAGGATATGTATTTTTAGATAATAGTTAAGAATATTGCATTGTGGAGGGATCTGTCCCCAACTCTATCTACCTTGTTTATCGGTACATATGTCTTCAAAGATCAGCAATGACTAGGGGATATTAAAAACTTGGTACTAGAGGAGGGGATATGGTAATTAAAAGTCATTTCAGGCAGATTTTTGCGTATTTTAGCATGTATTTCTCAGAATCTTCTCACATTTTTCTCCTTGGATGCTGCTAAGTGGTATTCACCCTACTTCGTCCAATATGAATGTAAGTGTATATGCAAGTATAGTGGAGGGGATAAGGATGACTCCCCCGTCCTGAGATCGGTCTGTTGACCCCCCAGAAAAGTTTAAAAATATAATTAAAAAAATCGGTCTTTTGGCCTCTTTCACAGAGAGTCTTGTAACTCTCTCTTCTCTAAAAAAAAGTTAGACCTATTTGCATCGGTACGTGTCAAATAATCCCTCCACTCTTTCCTAGTATGTGCAGGTACGTACATCTTCAGCAGTTTTTCACCAGAATCATGCTCTATGTTTTTTTAGTGAAATCCAGTGGTGGTGACCTTGGGTCTGAGAATTGTGGGCCAATGATGGGGCAAATAAAAATGGAAGATCAACAACTTGGGCCTGGACACGATTTTGTTGGAAGTAAGTTACAATTTGTCAATATTTCCATTTGCCTTTTCTCATGTGCCACTACATAATGTTTCTAAATTATTCTTTTTTATCAATGGTGACATACTTTTAGATTGATTCAATTTTGCGCAATTCGTACAATGTAGAAGGAAAAGTTAGAGGGGGAGCACTTCTTACTGTGAAGTAAAAGTGGGAAAATGGAAGTGGTATGTGTAAGAAATTCAACCCACAAGAAAGGGTTAGAAACATATTCTTACTTACAGAATGTATTTTTAGTTATACAGAAAACATCCAATACAGAAAACATACTGATGTTGTCGAAAAAAAAAAAAGTTACTTTTAACTTCAATTGTTTCTAGTGTGGTTACTTATTTTATTTTGTTGCTTGGACTTTTTGAAAGCTTAACTATTTGTTTTTAATTTTGCCACGGTATGTCGGGCAATATTTTTTGTACTCTAACCTATCTAAACAAATTTCAGTTTCGAAGGAAAGCTAGGTAATTAGCTTGAATATTTTGTCACTGTTACGTGTAAAGGTCATATTTACCATTTTCAGAATTCTGAAAAAAAAATGTCAAAAACCATTTGCTCAGTTAATTCAAAAGGAAGATCAGCAGGCCAATGCGTGTTCGATCATTCTGATCTACATTGTTCTGTTGATCCTCCCTTTGAGGACAGCCTAGCAAACGATTTTTGAGAGCTAACTCAGACATGTGAAAATGTCCAATGTGATCTTCAGGTGTGACAATGACGATTTGTCCCAATGAATATATATTTTCTATTTTTATAATATGCTTTGTTTTATAATAGGCACATCACGAGTGCCCGATAAGCCTTTGAAGGTATTTACAGATTGCTTTGATGGAATAGCACCCTCAGGGAGTCAGTCCCAGATGTACTTATAGAGCCAGATGAAGCTGTTTTTTTTTGTATGGTGTCTTGCCTAGGTTTGTCCCCTTGCAGATTATCAGAGTAAGTTCTATAATAATAGATGGAGTATTAAACCCTGGTGGTTTCTAGAATCGCTTTTTTTGTGTTTGCTTTAAATTCAATTTGTCTGTAAAATCTGTCCTAATGCCGCAAAACATAAACGCACTTCTGTTTGTGCGGAACGGGATATGAACCCAATGATGAGTAAACAGTAAGGGACGTAAAGCACATAAGTTTTGCTGCTATTTTCTTGAATTACTTTTAAATGTTTATTGTTTAGTTGACTCATTACTAAGTGGAAATATTTTAAATAAGTCTAACTCATTATTTTCTAGGTGGGGATTTTTTAGGTGAGGAGGTGAAGAGTCCTTGGATGTTAATAAGTCGTATATGTGCATAGATATTTTTTTTTTTCCGAAAATAGGTCACACAAGAAAGTATTTATACAACTCAACAAAAATTTGCAGACAAAATATATTGACAAAAGAGAAACATACGTAATAAATAAAAGAGAAGTAGAAAATAAGACAAAAACAAACACTCCAATGTGTTGCGACATTAAGATATTCCATATTAACTTTCCTTCTTTTGCAAATCTTCTCCAAAATTGCTGGAAATAACAGAGAATTAAGGACCCCAAAAAAGGCATTTTTCACTAAACGAAGTATCAGACATTAGCATAACATATGTTCCAGGGACTCTTCTCCTGCCCCATAACCTGGACAAGAGTAATCTGCAGCTGGTACAATATATATATTTTTTAACTTGTTATGATATCAGTAATTTTTTTCTGGAAAGCAAACAAGACGTTAAATTTTTCTATTTCTTTGATTGATTTGGAACGCCGTCCTTATATATATATATATATATATATATTATTGATGAATTAGACAAAGATCTGTCAATTTTGTTTACCAGTGTCGGTTTATAAGGTAATCTTTTTCCAAACGGAAAGAACCGTATGAAATCCAAAAAAAGTTTTTTAGTATGAACTATTTACATACTACTACTAACAACTGACCACAGCACTAAGCCGCCTATGGCTAAGACAGCTGTGCACGCTCCTCCTCCATCCCAATGTATTCAGAGCCTCCCTCCTTACATCCTCCCAGTAAGTTCTCATTTTTTTTTAATTTTCTTTATGACATCTTTCCACCCCAACCGCGGACGACCTGCTTTCCGTTTAGTCCTAGATGGTTGGCCTAAAAGAACAATCTGTCATATTTCATCCGCAGAGCATGCCCATATCATCTCAACCTTTCTCTCGTTATAGCCCTAGAAAGCGGATTGAACCGCACTTTTCGTACAGCCTACTGTTTGAAATACGGTCAGTCATCCGGGTACCCAGAAAAATCCGTTGGCAATTTCTCTGGAAAACATCTAGCAAATTTCCATCCGCTGTTTGAAGCGCCCATGCTTCAGAACCATATTTGACCACTGTCATCACTGTAGCTTCCAATATTCTAATCTTGGTTTGCAGGCTTATCTTCCTATTCTTCAAAAAAATTTCAACTGTGATAAAACACGCTGAGCCTTGGCTATTCTACTTTTAATATCTTCACTGCTCCCACTGTCTTTACTAATAATACCACCAAGGTAAGTGAAGCTCTTCACCTGATCAATCTTTTCGTTACCCAAAGTCACCTTTTCATCTTCACTTATTCCTAGACTTAGTCTTCTTAACATTAATTTTCAAACCTATTCTAGCACCCTGAACTCGCAAAACCTCTAAAAGTTCATTCAATTTGCTCACACTTTCATCTAGGATGCTTAAATCATCAGCATAAACGATTTACTTACTGGTCGGTATCAAACAGTTCGTGGTAACGAACTGTTAAGTAAGGAGCGACCCGGCTCAATAGTAACCGAAACTCTAAAAAACCGGAATGTTAATACCAATAGATACATCAAAAGAATCGAATTTTATTGCTGATTTCAAATATATACGTTTCATCAAGTTTAGTTTTACTCATCAAAAGTTACGAGCCTGAGAAAATTTGCCTTATTTTCGAAAAAAGGGGGAAATACCCCCTAAAGGTCATAAAACCTTAATGAAAATCACACCGATCAGATTCAGTGTATCTGAGAACCCCATTGTTGAGGTTTCAATCTCCTATCTGCAAAAATGTGGAATTTTGTATTTTCTGCCAGAAGGAAGATAACAGATGCGCGTTTATTTATTCATTTATTTATTAATTTTTTTCCAGGGGTGATCGTATTGACCCAGTGGTCCTAGGATATTGCGAGAGGGCTCATTCGAATGGAAATTAAAAGTTCTAGTGCCATTTTTAAGTAACCAAAACATTGGGGGCAACTAGGCCCCCTCCCACGCTCATTTTTTCCCCAAAGTCACCCGATCAAAATTTTGAGATAGCCATTATGTTCAGCATAGTCGAAAAATCTGATAACTATGTCTTTGAGGATGACTTAATCCCCCACAGTCTCCGGGGGAAGGGCTGCAGGTTATGCACTTTACCCATTGTTTACATATAGTATTGGTTATTGGGAAGTATACAAACGTTTTCAGGGGGATTTTGTCTGGTAGTGGGGGGGGGGGGTACTTAGGAGGATCTTTTCATGGGGAAGGGATATTGCTATGAAGGGGGTGCCGGATTTCCTTCATTATTCAAAAAAGATCGGAAATTAAGTAAACAAAAAACAAGTTTTTTCAGCTGAAAGTAAGGTAAACAAACAAAGTAAACGAACAGAAATTATTACGCATATTAGGGGGTTCGCCCCCCCATCAACACCTCGCTCTTGACGCTGTCATTCTTAAAGAACTGGAACAGAATTCGGACTTTTGCGCAAAGAGCGAGGTATTGACTAGGGGGCGAACCCCCTAATATACGTAATAATTTCTGCTCGTTTTAAGTTTTAATGTCGCTGTTTACTTTCAGTTGAAAAAAACTTGTTTTTATTTAATTTCTAAAAATAAAGATGATACGGCGCTAGCCTGGTCGGTTATCACTTCTTAAAACGTTAGAATTCGTTTTAAAGGAGTTTCAAGACAACCATCAAGCCTAAGAGTCTCTTGAAGTGTGGGAAGTCTGATGGAAGTTAAACTCCTAGCCTTGACTCTGGCAGGGTGATCCCCGCTAGATCATTTCTTAAGATTAAATTATAATATTATATCTGACTGAAATTTTTTTGATGTAATAGGCTTACTAGTAAATTGTCGATAGATAGTATCTACGATATTAAATTATGGCTAATGAAAATGTCAAATTGGTGAAAATAACGAAGTAAGAGTATGCATTAACAAATTGGTATTGCAGATCAGGCATGTACTTAAGTTTTTTCTAAAGGGGGGGGGGTGCAAAAAACTGGCAGACTGTATGAGGAATACTGACAATTGTAAGGAATAAATATAAATCTTGGGATTATTTTACGATAGAGGCAGGAACTGTCTCCCCCATTGTATGTGCCATGAGTAGGTATATTTGTTAAACTTTCTTTGCCGAAAGTCAGTTTCCCAAGATATCCCTTATGTGTAGAAAATAATATTATTCACATGTTTTACTTTATAAATTGATTGGTCTTATTTTAATTTGTCCCCATTTTCTTTCAAGTGGGCGACCCAATGGGCGGAAACATGAACCCAATGATGGGTGGGCCAGGAATGGACATGGCTGTTCATAAGCAGCCAAGCACACTAGATGCTCAGTATATGCAGCAACAGTCACAGATTTTTGTTTTTTCTACTCAGTTAGCCAACGAAGCTGCTGAAGCTGTTATACATGGCCAATGTCCGTCGATTATAGCTTATCATTGTGGCCAACCAGGGACAAAGAAATTCTTAGAGGTATGAACCCAATTATAAAGACTTTTGTTCAATTATGTGTGATTTAGTTACTGTTGTAAGCGGTAGACGTTCCTCACTCTGATAGAAATGTTGGCACAGATAAAGAAAAAGTCCCATCAGAATCTGTTTTTGCTTGATAACTTCCCAAAAAGCAAATGTGAAACTACGCAGAAATAACTAACCCCCCCCCCCCTCTAAGAACAAGATTCTGAATTTTCAATTGTTGCGAATTTTCTTGTCGGGGGGGGGGGCAACCAATCATTGGGGAGGATTTTTCCTATTCCTTGTGGACAGGTAATTATTTGCCACTGCTCATGGATTACATAATTTTATGTCTGAATCTGATTACTAGTAGAAGAATAGTGTTTGTCTTATTCTGATAAACTCTTTCTTTAAATAGTCCCCAAAAACTTTGCAATTTTTTGAAGTATTACTGTGTAAATTATTGTAGCGCATATCCATCTCTTTGTTTTTCAAACAAATCAGAACAAGTAAAATCAAACTAAAATCAGGCTTCATGGCCCTTTGTTAAAATAAAGCCCCCTTAATGTAAAACTTCTGTATGAATATCTCCTATACCCATACTTCCACGCAGGGGAGACGACAGGGATTTTAAATGACCATCACCCCTTAATAACAAAAAGAAAGTTTGCATACATATTGATTTTTTTTATATTTCAGACACCCCTTCTGTAAAGAAACATTAGATTCATTCCCTACTCTAATGGTAAACCTGTGTGTATGGCAGCTCCCTCCCCTTCCCCTAAAAAAACTACCCCAGTCTCTATAAATTTAAGGAATAATTTAATTATGAAACAAGGTAATAGGTACAATAATAAGAGAATAAAATAATGCACACACACATAAATATACATACATATATATATATATATATATATATATATATATATATATATATATATATATATATATATATATAAAAGTAGTTTCGTCATTGTCTTTGGTAAAAAATGTCCACTGCTAAGAGTTATGGTTTCTTGAATCGTACTTATAATAGAATAAAATGAGAAATTTTTGAAAAAAAATCTATCTCAGTTCCGTAAATTCAGGGAATAATTTAATTATCAAATCTATCGCTAACTACAGAGATACAGTTTACTTGTAAAAAATTTCGTAACTCAAAAACTTTTCGTTCTTTTTACTGGCTCAAAATTCAATGCAGCAGAACCAATAAAATTTTACGCTCTTTTAATAGGCTCAGAATTTGACATTGTTGACAACGGGTAAGTACAACAGCGGGTTAGAAGGACGGGGTTATTTGCCATCCCTTTCTGACAAAAGCCTAAGAAACAATATGATTGGCTTACAAAATATGACACAAAAACAAACCAAGTATAGGAGAGTAATATCTTATTATTTCTTTTCCCTACCCGTCAGACCCTCTCCCCTTCCTATGCAGATCCCTCTTATTATGGAATTAGGCATTTGTGACCACCTATAGAAAGTTGAATTAGCCTTGAACTGAGGAATGTTAGATGTTCTTTTGAAAAGGGAATATATTTGAATATTTTACTATATCACTTTTTATTCTAGAAGCACCCGTTGAAGATCAACCAGTTCAGCAAAAATTCATCCCAAATACTAACTCAGTTGGCAATGAAGAAAGGACCACCTATAGGGCGTGGCATGGGATTTGGTGGTCCTAATATGATGGGCAGCGGTGGATCCAATATGATGGGCGATTTCATGGGTCCAGGAGGGCCCAATGGACCGATGGGACCTGGAATGGGTAATTGGAATCAGGTAAGGAAAAGCACCTCTGACATGTCTAGTGTTTTGATTTTACCAATTTTCATCTAGAAAATCGGCAGAAAGAGGTGAATGTTGAATTCGATAAATTAAAAAAAAAATGGTTGGGGTTTTTCGGAATTAAAGTTTTAGTCAAGAAGTCTCAACAGGGAATTGGTTTCCAAACCAAGAAGCAATTGATTTATTCTTCTGGGCATTGAGAGAGCTGGAGAATTTATTTGAGAAAGTTAAAATAGATGAGTTAAAATACTTAAAGGCCCAACTACTACGAGAATATACCGATGCCGAGATTTACCTAGTGCTAATTTGAGCTGATCAGATTTTTTCATTGAGTTTTCTGATTGGCTGACATTTTATGGAAAATTATGATTGGCTCAAATTAGCCCTAGCTAAATATCGATATTAGTAAAATCTCATTGCGAATGGGCCTTAAAGAAGACAGGAAAAAAAATTACAGTATTGCCTATTTTTAGAACCCCCGAGATATGCATGCTTATATCGAAAAGAAAAAAAGGGAGGGGGGTCCAGTTATTAGGATAAATCACAAGTTTTAAATTTATGGTTCTGCATAAAAAAAGAACTTGTCACATTAAATAAAATTAATTAAGATTGATCAAATTGATAAATAAAATTAACTAAAATTGTGGTTGGTTAAACAAGTGTTTTGGTTTTTTCTTCGTTTTTTTTGTGTTTTCTTTTTTTAAAATAAATTCCGTATGTAATTATGTGGTGGAGTTTAAATTTTACTTCGAACATGCTCAGGGGCGTTGTTTGGAGAATTTTTTATGCAGCCCATGCCCCTTGACTGTCCGGATATGGACCCCTCTTGCCCCCCCCCCTCCAAAAAAAAATACTGGATCTATACCCCCGGGCCATGCTAAAAACAATTCCATTAGTGATATGTTGAACATGGTAATTTTGTAGATAAAGCTCTTACATTTAGGAAACCTGTCACTTATCGATTCTGCATATTTTCAATCAAACGAACTATTTCGTAGAGATTGAGGACCCTTTATTATTTCCAGTCACAAAGGTTCTTGGCTACGAGCAAGGGAAGCCATCCGAAATACAAAATCACATTTTCTAAGATTTGGTAATATAAATATAGGTAATCTAGATAGTAACTCAATTTACGATAATATCTTAAAAAAAAACCTGTTGTTCAAATATGTAATTGGGTCATAGAATATTATCAAGTGAATTAATTAAATTCGATACCTCAGCGAAAAGCTGCAATGGATGCCAACTAAAGGTTATTTCTCAACAAAATTAATTTTTTTTAACTTCAACTTAAATAACTTTTTGGGTGTTATAGGGGTAACTCAAATTGTATATTTTGTATGTGTTATTTCTTTGTACTACTATTTACATTCTGTTCGCAGTATTTTTGTTATTCCAGTTATTCTTTCTTTCTGTTTTTCTTGTATTTAGTTTCTCTTCGTGCTTGTGTTCTTCTTTTTGGGGGGGGGGGGGCTCTTGGCTTTTTCATTTTTTTCTCATCTGCGCTGACGACGCCTTGTTCAATACAGAGAATTTTTTTTCTGTCTTGCACTGGCCTTGTACTTCACTATAATTTGTTCCTTTGTTTTTCTTGTATGGGTATTTGGATATAAGTGGGACCAAATAGAACCCCTTTTTGTGCAATGGAGGCATTTTAGAACTGAATATAGGCTGATGGGTCACTAGTTAACGTGTTTGGGGGGAGGGAATAGGTTTTACCGACTGATTTGTGCGATATTGTTATTAAAATTAATTCATTTTTCTTTACCGACAGAGACTGATCTTCTTTCACTGATATTATGTCATATATTTTCATCAGTTCATTTACCTAAAAAAAAACAGTAATATAGTGGCGATTCGCCTCTATTGTACCGACTTGCCGAAAACAGCCCCCCTCCCCATACGTGACGCCCCTTTATATAGGTTGAGTATAGCAAATTTCAGGTGCTTTTTCTCTGCTTTTTTTATCAGGTATGTAATTTTTAAGTCTCGGATTCTCTATTGTAAATCCTTATAACTAAGGATTTTCCCCCTTGCATTCACGGTTTTGCATGAAAACCGTGAATTAGTAGTTTGATTTGGCCACTTGAATTGTCTCTCCGTCCTTAGTTACTGTTCTTTTAATCCCTAGATACTATTGAGGAAAAGAAAGGTGATTTTTACAATTGATCTTGGTTACAACTGGCTACTTGAAACTGTCTCTTATCCCTAGTTACCAGACCAGTTTGGCAACTCAATTTATCTTTCTCTTATTGTTCCATGTTTCATGCTGTCTCTAGTTGCAGTGACGACAATAACGGGGAGGCAAGGGTTTTTAGTGTTTGCATCCCCCATACTTGATTCTCATTAAAAAAATTTTTATCTCATTAAAAGATTTTATTTTCATTAAAAAAAAAAACTGACAACAAAATTGCCTCCCCTAGGTTTAGAAAAATACATATTTGCTCTCCCCCTACATTTCCCTGAATTGATGCCACTGTCTAGTTGTGAGGATTTATGCTACTTTAGAATTTGTGTACAGATATTTTGAGCAAAATAATTGAGCCAAATATAGGGAATTTAAAAATATATTTTTCCCACCATTTATCTCCTTTGGAGATTCGGGTACTTAAACCTAATAAGTTGATTATTTGATGGATGATGTTTTTCAACCATAAATTTTTGCATGAAATAGGAGAAAGGAATTTCAGGGGAACAGTAAGCAAACAAGTGTTTTGCTTGCCACTCCAGCCCTTCGAATACCCTGACCCCCCCCCCCCCCCGGAAAAAAATCGATCCCTAATTGAAGATAATTTAATTCATAATTCTGCGAGTATGTAGCTTGGGCGTTGTAAAATAGTTCAATAAAAACACCTTTTCTTATTTGCTTCAACTTTTTTTTATTTGCTGGAAGTAGAATTAATGAACTTTTCGACAGTAAATCTATTTTGTTGAACATGTTTTATATTATTTTCATGATATTTAATCCGTTTGAATTTTTGTTTATCTATGAGTCATTTATAAGAAGAGTGGCGTCTGTTTTCTCTGACTTATGTCATATTTTCCCAGGACTTAAGTGGGAAGAAGAGAACGGGGTTTTCATAAATTCATAAAATATTCTCATTTTTCTGTACTTTTTGTTTTGCGGTTTAACCCAAATTTAAATTTTTTAAGATTTAAGGTTAAATGAGCACTTTTATTTGGATAAAATAAGGTTATTCTTTTTGTCCAAACAAATAACACTTTACGAGTTCTTTTCAACATTAGTAAGATTTCTAAAGGTGGACTCGATTATTTTATTCGGTTGTCAATAATGATAGTGTTGGAAAAAAAAAATTGAAGCCTTTTCATGTCCTGGACATATTTGTTCCGTGCTCCTCTCTTGAACATCTTGTATGAGTAGCAATTTGGGGGAAATTAGTTTTTCAAGTACTATCGAATGGTCAAACCAAGAACATATCGAAATTCAAATTATAAACCTACTCATGCTGCAATAATTGCTGCATAAGTTTCCTCAATAAGAACACCGCCTCAAATAAACTTTCATCGGTCTCTCTCTCTCTCTCTCTCTCTCTCTCTCTCTCTCTCTCTCTCTCTCTCTCTCTCTCTCTCTCTCTCTCTCTCTCTCTCTCTCTCTCTCTCTCCTTTCTCCCCGTTTTTCTCCATCGTTTCGTTTCATCCAATATTTATTTATTACTTGGGGGGGGGGGTCTAAAAATTTGTATTGTCACCAAAAATACCCCCTATGATGTAGTTTTCATAGGACTAATAAACCGAGCAACAACTCGTCATTTTACTATTCCATTTTCAATGCGCACATCATGGACGTAGCCAAGAGGGATAGAGATGGGGAGCTGAGGTAAACGAGCATGCGTGATAAATGCGTACAAAAAATTGTCAAATTCACTTTAAAGAAACGGAGTGAATGCTGGCTGCGGTCGTTCAAAAGATAATATGCTACACAAAATAAATTTTAGAATAGAGCAAAAAACTGAGAAAAGTTTGTTAATTGTTTCTAACAAAAAAAAGTTGTTTGTATAAGAAAGGTTTTTATGTGCATTTCAAGAAAAAACGGGCACAATTTTGATATTAAAAGTTAAAAAACTCAAATATTTCTGTATTTGCGAGGAATTATACCGCATTAGGGATAAAATAAGAACAAAGTGTTAAATGGCACCTTTGGGAATTACCAGAGACTACAATGCTAGTATTTTAAAACATGCTTTCTTCAGCACTGAATACCACTTCGTATTTAAGCCTCGTTCACACGTGTACTTAGCTAAACATCAATTTCTAGCCATCAAAATTTTGGATCAATTAAGGGTGCTTATAAAAGAGAAGGTAAATTGTAATTTGTAGATACCACAATGGGTATACCTCAACATTGAAATATAGCTAAGCGTCCATGTGAAGCAGACTTATCGCAAATGTCTTTCACTCAATGCGATGTGTATTCCTCTTCTTGGTGATTTCTCGGCTTCTTCAATGCAAGTCTTTAATAGGGCTTTATAAAAATTGTGGATTGAGATGGTGTTATAAAACTTTAATGTGGACAACTGCTCAGCTCTAAGAGTCCAATCTTGAATTATTTCTTTTTTCTTTTAAGAATAACTGTGATTCTATGCCATCTGGGATGGGCCCGATGAGTCATGGTGGCCCAATGGGTCCTCGAATGGGAATGCCAGGAGGAATGGGTCCTGGAATGATGCCATGCTGTTCGGCTCCACATGGGAACATGGTGCCCTGTGGCCCTGGTAGTGGTCCTCCATGTTCTCAGAGTGGCTCAATGGGAATGCATAATAAGCCTCAAATGGATACCAATATGATGTCGCCACTGCCTGCTGGTAGTCCTATGATGCAAGGAAGTGGACAAAATCGACAGGTTCCAATTAGCATGACAGGGATGATGGGGCCTGGTGGCATGCAAATGGGGCCCAATGCGTCTGGTGAGTTTGTTTTTTTCTCAGGTGTTTGCTACTTCATTAACAAAAATATTATAATAATAACAAGTGCATTGAAAAGCTATTAAACCATATACAAAAAGGTTACAATAACCCAATATTAGTGAAGTATGTAGCTTCACTTATCTGTGTAGTATTATTAGTAAAGACGGTGGATACATTGAAGATTTAGAAAATAGAATAACTAGGGTGCTTAGTCTTTTTTAGCAGTTGAAAAAAAGTTTGGAAGAACAGTCTTTGAACTAAGGCAAGAATAGCGAAAGCAAGGTTGTGAAAGTGGTCAAGTATAGCTCTGAAGCGTGGGTGCTTTGACATGTTGGGGAGGATATGTTAGGTATTTTCCATAGAAATTGTCTAATGACATTTTTAGGTAGTCCTTTGCCTGACCAGACAGCAAACAATACGACAATACAATACGACAGCTATACGACACATGTACTTCTATCTAACTTTCAAAGGCTATAATTAAAGCAAGGCTAAAAATGGCTAGTCCACGTTTTACGCTGAAGGATGGTAGATTGCCAAAGATTTTGATTTGTGAATTAGTGATTTTCGCTGGATTGCCGGAAAGCAGGTCGTCCCTGAATAGGGTTGGAAGAGGTCATTAGAAGAAATTTAAAGGCAATAATGGGACAGTGTAAAGAGTGAAGCTTTGACTAAATTAGGTTCAGGAGAAGCGTCCGCAGCTGTGTCGACATCAGGCAGGCTGGTGCTGCTGTGAGTTACTTGTAGTAGTACTTGTATATATATATATATATATATATATATATATATATATATATATATATATATATATATATATATATTCGTGACTGTCATCCTTCTAAAATGAAAACTGACGAAGTAACTGTACTTCACAAAGCAAAGTATTGCTATGCCTCGGCTATTAATAGTGAAACAGTGGTGTAGCTAGGGGGAAAGAGGGTACAACTATCCCAGGGTGCAGACTTTTAGAGGGCACAAAAGAGTCCTCCTCGGAGTCCTCGGGTGCAGCCTCATAGAGGGCTTCAAGCTGAGATTGTCTTTGTCAATACCGGGATCTACTAATATTGTAGAAGTGATGGTGAAGGGGGGGGGGTAAATTGACATTGATTTTTGAAATCAAGACCCAACGGTGAAAACCGCTGGGTGCTGGAAACCCTTTGATAAGCGAAGTAGCATTTTTTAGTAACCAACTGAAATGATAGCCGTTGAGTAGGGCTCATTGATATATTAGTAAGAGTGCTAAGAATAAAACAATCCAAGATAAAACAAGAAAATGCTGAAGTAAAACGAGAAGATACTAAAAAACACAAATGCTAAAAATAAAAACAAAAATGAGATGTTAGAATAGAACGTGAATCACTTCATTCAGCCCCATTTCTCCTTTTGTTTGACCTGTAATAAATTGTAATTTAATGTCAAAACTACTGAATAAAAAAAGTAAAATAAATAAGTAAAATTTGCAATACAAAATAGACTTTATGTGAGAAGGTGAAAATAACAACCGAATATATGCTATTACTGTATTTTGCTATGCTTTATATTTTTATAATTGTATTATGTTTTATATTTTGCTATACTAGGCTTTATATCATGCTATTCTTCTATTTTGGTTGGTGTCATTTTACATCAATTATTTAAAGACCAAAAAGAAGGACAAGCAGGAGTATTTGAAAGTTGTTTTTTTCTGGGAGGAAGTGGTTTACGGTAGACATAGGAATTTGAGAGTGGGATTTTGGAGTGATTGATATTTTTATTTAATTTTTTGTAGTTTGGTTCCACCGTGGAAGGGGTGCCCTATGACAGAAGGGCACCCTGAAAAAAAATACGTCGGGCATTTTTTATATTAGTAATTAATTGTCGAATACTTCAAACATTTTTCTATTCAGCTATTAACTGCTCAAGCTTAAGGATTAATTGAATAATTTTCAGTTTTACTTGTTTTGAAATGCAAGTAGTATATAAATAAAGGGCACTGGTGCATATATCTAACACACCGCTATACACCAAAAAAGTCAAGTTTGGTTATTGCTAATGAAATAAAATAGGATTAAAATATAATAGTTTAGAAACAAATTTGGGCTATATATTTGCTCATTTGGCAAAGCATAGCATATATTAAATACGTAACCTAACCTAACCTAGGTACCTTTTCCCCCCTAAACCCCAAAAAACACTTGTTTAAATATTGTAAACGCAATAAGCAATCACGCTTTGCAATCCATTTATCTCTTGCAAACACCCGTTTGACGGGTTTCCATTAGTTTTTCCTTGTACAGTCTATAGCGCTGTGTTAGATATAATGCACCAGTACCAAATAATATTAATAGCCTAGTTTTGTACCTTGAAGATGTTGGTACCAATAAGAGGATTTGTGATTTTAAAAAGATAAGAAAATAAAAGACAATAACTAAATATAAAATTATCTATCAAAGTATATTCCATAGGAAAAAAAGAAATAATGAAGAGAAAGATGTAAAAGTAAGGCCTTATGAGGATTGAAAATGAAGAGGAAGGGTCGTCAAAGGTATCTTTTGAGTAATCCTAAAATATCAGATCTCTTATTTAGTGAGTATCAGTAGAAAATTCTATTAATCTACAATTAATAATAATAATAATAAAGAAAAAAAAGCGATGACTTTTTGAATAGATCTTGGTTTGGGAAAGTTGTCTATAAGAACCTTCTGGGAAGAGGTATTGAAAATTCTGACGACAGAAAGACAGTTGTATAAAGTAATTAATTGTATCCAGTGTTTAGTCGATAATTTCAATCTGTAGGGGAATAAGAATGGAGTAACTTTGGAAAGGGGAGCTGTCATAACGTAATCTAAAACACGTTGAAGGTTTCCTATTGATTGTAAAACAACTGTTTCACTGTAGCATCCCTTGTGGGCATCTTCACATTTGACGGATTGTTAGCTTAACCACGTTTGACGGCGTGATTCCTTAACGCGTAGAATAATCGCCCCCCCCCTGCCACCATAAGGCACATCTTTTACTAATACGTTCTAATTATATACTGTTGTTTTCTTTAACGGTTTTGTTGAGACGTTAATAACGATATCCATTCTGACTCTTGATACCGTATTTTCGTTAATCTGTGGCTGTATTATATAAAAAAATTATTGTTTTGTCGAAATTAAAGACCGACATTGAAACTTAAAATTAAAAGAAATTATCCTATATATGAGTCCCGCTCCCTCAGCCCCCTGCTCATTACACTAAAGTTTCACTAGGGCTCTACCGAATTTGTAGAATTTACTGAAACTGAAACTTACCTCTCTCTGATTGGGCGATTATGAAGGAGAGCAGGCTACATGTCGTCAACTCAAGAAGCATTATATTATAGCAGTCAATTGCTTTTTAGTCTTGCAGTTGAAAACCTTGAGAGGCTCTTGAAAAATCGCAAAATACGTATACACAATTTTATGAGCAAAGAGCGAAATTTTATTAGAAAATTTACCAAAGACTAAAGAGATCACAAAAACGATTCTCCTCTACAAATATACTAAAAATTTAAATGAAAAAAATCTATTAATAAAAATTAAAATTTTCGAGAATAAAAATGAAGAGCATGAGCTGGTCATGACATAAAAATTGGTCTTGAATAATAGTGTCCAAAGCTTTATTTTTTAATCTTATAACAATTGTCCATTTTTCCTGATGGGAATAAACTAATTTTTAGTCTTGGTACATTTTTTATCTTTATTAGAGCTAATATTTCCAGTACTAAGTATTGTTCATAAACTGGGATGGAGGGGGGGGGGTATCGTATTTATTATCTGTTTAAAATATTTGGTAGAGTCAAAAAATTGGCCGCAATATGAATACTTAAGGTTTATGTTCCCTATGGAACAGGTGGTGTTGCGACAAATCTGCAGCTATAACTTGCACCAAAAGGATGAGCTATAGAAGTCTCTGATCTATCCGGTCACCCAGCCAGAAATATTGTGTTACTTAGAATTTTTCTTGGAGAAAGATTTAAAGTTGCAAAAAAAATAGGAAAATTATTCCTTTTTCAACAATTTTCAACTAATAACCCACGTATTTTTATCCAAAAAATCATGGATAGAGCTGTATCTCAGCTATGGATTAATAGCAAAATAACGTTATCAAAGGCATAAGAATTTTAGGAGAGCAGAATAACAGTATACGGGAAACTGCACAGAGAACTAAACCTCAAGTTTAAAATTTTGAGTTTTTTTTACTATGAAAACGACATAAAAGATGGAACATAATTGTACTAAAGACAGTGAAAGTGAAATCAGAGTGTTTGGATTGGTAAAGCAGATACTTACACATCCAAATGTATCATAAAACATAAGAAAAAACGGGAGTGAATAAGACCTCCATCTGTAGTTATGCAGTTCTTGATAGTGGTACGCAAAAAAAAAAAAAAAAGTGAGTGAAAAATCAGCTAAAAATATATGATACCAAACAACTTAATAAGGATTGGCTTTCCTTTGAAGGTTTAGTTGCATTTGGGAATGAACAGATTGTTAATGTTTAAATTATTAGGGAAGCAAAGGATTTTCAAGTTGAACTAATTAGTTCTGCTAATGTAAGTCATAGTTTTGAGGTAGGAATATAGCTAAGATGGAGCCAAGGGGCAAAAAATATTCTATTTTCTTGCCCTTGGTACTTTAAATAAAATGGTAATAAAATGTATAGATACATTCAGTGTTTCCAACAATTACAAAAACAAATATAGAACTATTTAAAAAAAAACCTATTAAAATAGTTTATTATTTATGTCAATGGAAAGAAATAAATGTTTTATTAAAATATTGTAGGCTAATGTTTTTTTCTTTTTTAAATGGTCTAATTTTCGTCACGGCAAACATTAATGTCTATTTTCTTTTAGGGATGAATAAGGATTTGCTTGGAGTTAAAGTTCCTGATGAGAATTTAACGCCTCAGCAAATGCAACATCGAGCTGAGAAACTGGCGAAAATGAAACTCATGAAACAAATGCTTTTCCCTGAGCAAGGGCCTGGTGGTCCTGATATGATGGGGCAAATGAATCCCGGCAGTGGAAATAGTCCCTGTCCCCCTGGTGGTCCCATGATGGGAGGACCAGGGATGATGAACCCTATGAATCAAGGTCCTGGTCCCATGGGACAAGGGGGTGGGCCAATGATGATGCCTATGATGGGCAATAAAATGATGGGTCCTTGTAATATTGGACCTGATGGACCTAATATGATGCCATCTAGTGGTATGAACTCTTCCTCGGCGCAAATGGAGTGGCAAAAGTTACAAGCTCAGTTTTTTGACGAACAAAGGAAAAAGAAAGGCCCAGGACCTTCGCCAGGTATGATGATGAGCAGTATGGGACCAATGGGTCAAGGTGGAATGAGTCCTATGCAAATGGGATCTCCAAGTGGTCATATGGGCATGATGGGACATGGTAATATGAATATGGGGATGATGGGGCCAATGAATGGCCCAAGAATGGGAGGAGGCCCTGGTGTGAGAATGCAGGGACCTCCTCCTCCTTATCCCCAAGGCCAAAGATCAGCCAGTGCAAGTGGTGGGCCCATGCCCAGTCCATTACAATCTCAAGGTCCTCCTTCTCCCCCTCTATCGCTACCTTCACCTAGAAATGCTGGAAACATGGAGTCACCTGCTGATAGAGGGTATAACCAGCGATTGTCGGCCAATATGGGACCGGCTTCGGTTCCAGGACCTAGTCCTTCTGGGATTTTAAACACACCTTTGGATTCACCAAATCCTAGTGCTAATCAGCCAAGACCCATGGGGAATGTCAGTAATCCTGGGACACCCGTCACGGGACCAGGCCCTCCGCACGTTTCGCCTGGAATGAGGAAAGAGAACATGGTACCTGATTTTAGTAACTCAATGGCTGGAATGATGGGTGGAATGAATAATTCTGGAAATAACCCTGGATGTAAGTTCATTTCAGTTTGTTGCTGCATGTTTAATGAATTTTCTTTTCTTTTTGTTTTTCAGCAGGGGGGGGGGAGGAGCTCGTAAGACATCTGTATCATATATCTGAAAATCTTAAAACAGACAAAACAAATATCACTATACCAATGAAATTTGATTGAAAGGCATTAGTCGACATTCTACAAGCGTGTTGATGGTATTTTGGTGGTATCGAATAAGTTTCGAATGATAATCGAGTCACAAGCATAATTTGTTGCGTTGTGCATTATATTTTTACTTGAACTTTTCCATGCAGATATGCTGTAAAAATCGAGTAGCAAAATGTGTTTGCATTTTTGTGGTTTTGTCATCGTAGAAACCGAGATTGTCATCTGGGAAATCGACTTTTCATTCATTGCCTCATTTTTGACGCCAAAATCAATTAGTAAAACTCACCAAGCGCTGTTCAGAAAGCGCTGTCCAAATGTGTTTGTGGTCTAGGGAGCAGGTGGGCCATTTTTACAATCCCTCCTTCAAACTGTACCTGATGCGTCTTTTCTGTATCCATATTGTATTAGCAATGGCAGACCTTCGTCTGCTGATGTTCAAAATCGACAATCTGCACCTCTTCAGTGGCTTCCAATGTTGTTGAACTCTATAATACTAGTGTTGTAAAATTACCGTAAAATAAAGAATCGATAAGTAAAATTGGTAAAATAAGGTGTAATTGGTAAAATAAGGCATTCTCTAGGAAATAAAGTCCAAAATTGGTGTTTTGGAGTTGCCATGTAGCTACAAGACCAGTTGAGCATTTCTTTTTAAGCATCACTTAGAGCTTTTAATGAAACTTTTTAATGATTCTGATTTTCCTGGGCTTTAAAAAGCTAATGCCCCTTCATCTAGAGTTTATTAATTTAATTAACTGTCTAGTTCATCCCTCTGGTAATCTTGTGCCTAGGGTAATACCTCAGCAATTGGACTGTGCCTGATTTCGGACCTTCTATTAAAAAAAAATAATAATAATATAAATAAATTAAGTTTACCATTATTTGGGAGTAAAATCATCTTAGTAATTTTTTTCTATATTTAAACCGAAGAAATGTTACCCTAACAACCTTGCACATTTGAATAGCCGTGTTCAGCCAAATTCCTTATATCATATGGATGTTATTTTTCATTTATTTATAAAAGTACCGAATACAATTAAAAATGAGCTTTGTAACACTTTGATGACTTTGATTAACTAAGCACTAGATTATAAGAGCGGAACACTCAGTCACTTTCAATCATTAAGACTGTCTTCAACAGGATTTGCTTGCAAATCTAACTCCTCTCTTTCAGAATTATATTCTGATTCAGGTGACTGGGCTCGTTTCAAAGCCCCCCCCCCCCACACAAACAAAAGTCTAGGATACGGCTCTGAGGATTATATATCAATTTTTACCTCCTCCACCCTCCTATCGTTTCTCCCTTAGAGTTAATTCTGTATTTATGTGAAGATTCTTCCAAAACGACTGCTGAAACGCAAGGGCCGTTACACTAGAATAAGAATTTCTTTCAGACACTGTTGTCAGTAACAACTCATTCAGTAGCAATTGGTTGAAAAGCAGGCTAAATCTTAGAAAAGGCTACTGGAACTTTCGATTTCCAATTGACTAAGCGACCTTTAAAGCTAATTCGACCACTACTTCCACATGAAGGGCCTCTGGAAAAAATAAATGAACAAATATTAATGCATTGGACCCTTATGGGTCTTTACCATAGGTAATGCAATACGATTAACCCTGATTTAAACTGGAGATTAGAAAATTTAATTTCCCTTCTAATGAAAATCTGGTATTATCCAAGGGGAAAATAGGACCCAATTTTCCGCGGAGGAGGGGGATATTACCTGGGGCTGCTTTCCGGGGGGAGGGGTTTTTTCCGGGTTCTGGGGAAAAGACGACGTGAATACCAGATTTTTCTGAAATGTTAAATTTAAAATAAAAATGAGGATATTAATTCTGCTTTGGCTCTCCTCATTATTTAAAATCCAGAACATGTAGTTCTTTTTAATGATGCAATTTTAATATTTGAAGCGAATGGTTTCCCACATTCTTTTAGGAAGGCAATTGAAATTAATTTGATCAGTAGACAAGCTAAGTCAATCACTAGGCAGCTAATTCTTGCCCGATCTAATTGGTGAATAGTCCTTTATCAATTCTGGCTTGGTTTTTTGTTTAGTTTGATTCAGTAAAATATGTAAGATTTGTAAAATATGTAAAATACCGGTAAAATACGTTAAATACCGGTAAATACATCTCCAAAACTAAAAAAAACTCACAGTAATTTTGAACTGATGACTTAAGCATGAAAATTGGCAAAAGCAACAGCTCAAGGGCAATGGAAACAAAAAAGTATGGATAAACAACTAGACACACTGCTGAAGTAAATTTTGTTTTAAAAATTCTTTATTCTATCTATCTTTATTCATATCTTTATTCACTTCATATCTGAATTCTAATTGGCCCAATCTAATTGGTGAATAGTCTTTCATTTATTCTGGCTTAGTTTTTTGGTTAGTTTGATTCAGTCATCATTCTGATAATAAGAGATCTAAGTCAGAAAGTCCGCCTTTTAGACCGGGAAAACACAGCTATACACAAAACAAAATCAGATTCAAGCTTCTTCGCGTTTTTGTGCTCTGAAAATTGCAAGCCGTCATAAAATATGTCAGTAAAATATGTAAAATACGTAAAATACCAGTAAATTAGGTAAAATACGTAAATTACTTAAAATAGGTAAAATACCCAAATTTACCGTGACCAATTTTACCAGTTACACTACTATATAGTATGTTCTTCATATGAACCAGATTGAACCCTTGTATATCCTGTTTAAACCCTGTCATTAGTTTCTCTGTGGTAGAAAATAAGGAATGAATAAGAAACGAATAAGGACTACAAAATGCATTTACGTTTTAGAATGAAAGTTGGACCAGTTCCTGTCCATTTTTCTATTTCTATAGGGTGCTTTTTTTACTTTTTTTTTGTAAAAAAAAATATTGGATTTTTTCTTCTGCAAAATCTTATCGGAGAGGGTCGGAGTCAAAGATGTAAAAAAGTTTCTTTTTGTCAAAATGTGTCATATTTTTGTCTGAATTTTGACAAATATCGCACTTTTTGTGCACTTTTTAGTCTTCTAATTGAAGGAGGTGGGTAGGGAAATTTCAAGCTGCCTTCGTAAGTAGGAACGCGACGGGGAAATTCGGACTGTATGCATTTTGTTCCAAAGTTCATGGTAAGTTTATGCTGTCTCCTTACCAAAGAAGTCAAATGAAGCGGATTTAAACTATCCTTGTAAGAGTTAAAGAAAGAATCTGAAATCTTTTAAAAGTCGTTTTTGAATGTTCATTGCTGTCGAGGTTTGATCTCTGGTGAGACATGTCTGCCAACAGGTCAAGTAATCAAGTATCGAGCGAGGCTTGAATATAAGAACAATATGTATTTCGTAAACGAATAGTGAAATGATAAAACTTTTAAGTTGAAAAAAGTATTTTCAGTACAAAGCAAGTAGATCAAATTGTTTAAGAAACCTAAGAAGAATTGAATTCAAGGCATTAACCTAAAAGTTTTATATAATTCAAATTTTTCTTGAGTTTCCTCTTGTATTGCTGAAACAGTTTATGTTTAAAAAAAGTTTATGTTTAAATAATATTTGCAAAGAATCTAAATCTTTTGATTTCATTTATCCCTTTTTAGCATTACTTCGTGAGTAGTGTTTGGATTTTTTTTTACTTTTTCTTGGGTTGTTTTTTCTATTTGAATTTCATTTTCTTTCTTTTTAATTTGTTTTACCTTGCTTCTTTTTTGTATAAACCGTTTTGTCTCATTTGGCCGAGAAGTTAGCGCGCTAGATTTGAAATCCATTGTCCGTGAGGAAAGGAGTTTGAATCATCCTGTTGGTGATTATGTACATTTTATTTCCTGGCTGAAGGACCATGAAACTGAGATCAGCACTGCCGGTAGGGACTGTGAAATCAAGTGCTGTATCCATAACCTTTTTTTTATTATAACAATTTACTATTATTTTATAAGTGATGTTTGGATTGATTTTTCTCTTTTTACTTTTTCTTGTGTAGAAGTTGATTCTTTCTATTTGAATTCCATTTTCTTTCTGTACAGGTTTTAACATTTCAAATTCTAATGCTTAATTTTCTTCAGCAGGCGAAATATTTGGACGTCCTATGCCACCATTTAGTCAGGGTCAAACTTTAAGTCAAGGCCAAAACACTCCAAATCAACAGAAAAGTCAAAATACAACACCGACAGGGACAAAGGAACCGAATTTGATGCCGGTACCTTCACCCCAGCAAATACAATATTTCGAAGGTCAGGAGTTAACAATTCAAAAACAACCAAACACAAGCCTTAGAGAAACTGATCTTCTATCACCAAGGTAAGAGTAAGGATATATATAGTCGGTAAATGAGAAACCAATAATATAAAAAGTCAGGTAAACTATGTGGTAATTGGATACATTTTTTTTGTTTTAATTTATGCACAAATCAATACAGAATAGAAAGTTGACGTGGTGATAATTTAAATTTATATGCCTTTGAAAATTTTACCGTTTGATTATATGGTTTGAATTTTTTTTTTTTTTTTTTTTTTTTTTTTTTTTTTTTTTTTTTTTGCCAATTGATGGACAATAAAAAAGAATGTAACGGCTTGAAATTGCTATAAATTTTCCTAGTAGTGCTAGGTTAAACTATGCAGGTAAAACTAGATTAAAAAAAAGACATGATAAAAGATTAACGATGAAAACGAAACTGTCGATATTTTCAAACGGTCACTGAACCAAAAAATAAAATAAAAATGGCTTTCCATAGGTATTTCCAACTCTGACCTAGTTATAAATGTAATTTTGGGCTTTCCGGGGGAGGAGAGTATGTTCCCCTAAAACCACCACCTCGATCTGCTCTTATTTTTCTAGAAGAATTTCGGTTGGATCCAAATAAACTTTAACATTTAATAAAAATAATATATTATTTAGACCTATGTTATTTCAATAATATATGCTGTGTTTAATAGTAGGTCATTTCTGTTACTCCTGTTTAATAATAACATTATACTTATTTTTTTTATTTTGTCCTATTATTTACATTTGTTTTCTTTAAATACAGGTGGCTTCTTTTGAATTTTTCGGGGGGTGTCGCTGCGCTGTCAGTGGTGCTAGCATTTGCATTTTTTCTATCAAGTCCTGCTAAAGCCCTAAAAACCTCTCATCATTTTCTCAAACTCTTTAAGCCGCTCATTGTATTATATTATTCTATGTTATATTATATTATATATTATTTCTTTTCTTCTTTTTGAAATGGGTGAAATGGTTATTTGTCTTTTTGTCCTGTCCTTCATATTCCAAATTCTTGTTGCTATATCTTGTTATTCTTATTAACATTTTATTATCTTTTTATTCTTTTTATTTTTATATTGATTTCATTACATTGCTGTCTTTCTTGAAATCTTCTGATATTTAGCCTGGTAATTACGATGGTGTCTGAGAAGGGTTCGGAGATTTAGTACTTCCTCGTCAAGACCTAATTTTTTTTATATAAATACTTGTTTTGATTATTTAATTGTTATAAAAATATATTTTGTTCGCCCCGTCCCCCCTCTCCTTCTCTTGGAATGAAGTCCTTAGGAAAAGGAATGCGACGTCCCTAAAATTTAGTGATTTAATGGTACTGGTTTTGTCTAATCGTAGAAAGGTTTAACATTTTTGTCCTGGTTTATAAGAGCTTAAAGTTTATTTTTTTCTCCTCAATAACTAGAAGTGTATAAGATAAAAAAAAAATTAAAAAAAAGGACTACCCTTTCAATAAAGAATTAATATTTCTAGTTGGTGCCTCTTAAGTCTATTTTTTCTCCCCTTTTTTCGTATTATCTCCTTGAAAAGTTATTAAACTTCGAAAATCTAGGGACATTTCAGTTAAATCCCATCTAGGCATGAGCAATCGAAATCGTGCTTGTCCTTCAAGTACTGTGTAGGCCGTCTTAGCGGTTTGCTTTCAGAAGACATGTCGTCACATAGGGGAATGGCAGTGAAATTGATCCGAAGGACTTTCTTCCAGAATAACTTGAAAATAGTGGCATAAAAGTTTATTTTGTTCATAGTCTAGAACCCCTCCCTTGATAAGACTCCTCTACCCCCCCCCCCTCCACCCACTAAGCGTTGAACCTTTTGACCTATCCCTCTAAGTTTGCTGCATTGTGGTTTTACTTCTGGTTAGTAGTTATATAGGATCATGCATTTACTTTAAAATGTCACTCAACATGTGTACCCGTACAAACTATTTCAATATGCGCCTGTAAACATCCCCCCTCTAAAAAAGTGATATTTTCCCTTGAACATTAGAAAATCCCCTCGGTACTTGTTGGCTATTGGAAACACACCCAAAAAGTGAAGTTAGGTTAATCCCAATAAAAAATAACAAAACATGATGATAAAATCATACTTTAGAAACAAAATTATGGAAACCTAACCCAACGTAACGTAACATAACCCCCACCCCTAATGTGTAAATATATACCCCAAACTATACAATTCCAATGTATTCTGTCCAAGTCCAATGCATTGATCATCCATTACTTGTTTTTGTAGCTATGAAACCGGTTTTCTGAGATGTAACCTAAGCGTAATTTTTGAATGTGTTTCCAATAACCGACAAGTACCATCCCCTCTTTTTTGTTTTTCCAAGGGAGGCATATGCCAAGTTCACTGTTTCTCAAATTGTGTTTAAAGTTCCGTTTTCATAGAAACAATCCCAACTAGTATTGTCTAACGTTACCAAGCAAAATCGTAAAGCTGATTGGGAAATATAAATAAAACTTTTAGTTGTAAATTTATTGCATTTATATCTTTTTCGTTTTTGTAATCGGTCGAAGATAAAAATATCCTCTTTTGTCAAACGGGCACAATAAGAGTTTTGCGCGTACTTTTTTTGCTAGCCTATGTTCTGTAGACTAATTAACTCAAAAAATGACTAAAAAACAAAAAAAAATCCGTCTACTTTTAGAAAGCTTCAGGTTGCATTTAAAGGAACTCAGATCTTGAATTAAAATCCAAATTTTAGTTAAATTTAGCTATTCTAGCCTGACTTGAATTTGTCGAATTTTGCTGGGTAACGCTTCATTGTCAGTAAATGCAATTTGTTTTTAATCTATTTTACAACCGTGTTAAAACATCAAAGATTCGGTTTTATTCAGTTTCCTATTTTCTTTAAACTATTTTATTTTGGTTTAATCATCCTTGTCAGATACCCCCCCCTCCCCCCGAAATCTCTAGGTTTGTACGATTACCCTATATTTACCTTAATTTTTCACATGCTTCTCTTTTCGCGTCTTTATTGACACCCCCCCCCCCACCCACCAATAGATGGCTGCCTATGCAACGGTGCTAATGAACCAAATGGCTACCTTTTCTTCTCTTTTTTCTTTGAGTAAAAAAGCCAAGATCTATCAGCTGTTTTTTTTTTGTGTGTCGAAACACAATTGGTTATTATGCTTTGTTGCCAAATATTGCATATAATTAGTTTCCAAATTTGTTGTCACATAAGTAATTAAATGTTAAAAACCATACCCCCACTGAAGTCCCATTAATATAATTCTGGCTTTCATTATTTTGAGGAAATACCAGATTGTTATGTATAATGAGCGTGTCTGAAAAATGCCAAAAACTCTTGATTTAGTGTGAGTACAATCAAAACTTCAAACACTGCCGCCAGACCACAGCTCTAAATTAAAACTATAGAAATTGTATCTTCAATAGTGACAGTCCAATTCTTAAGGACTGGGCAGGCATAATGTTTTTCAAGCTAAAAATTATATACACGTATTGTAGAAATATACGCATAGCGTATTTCAGCCTAAAAACCATATTTAACTGAGTCATATTTTTTGTATGCATTGGCCGTAGAATTTTTTTTAGAATGACGGTCACATTAATTAAATGTACGTATTTTACATCAACCTTATTTTATTTAGATTAACGCTCGTAACAAGCATTTTTACCGTATTGCTCATCGGCTGGTGTAAACGTATATTATGCCTGCTTAGTTTTCTCTAAGTTAACGCCCATCTCGAGTGTTTTTACCGTATCGCTTATATCGATAAAACTTCTTTTGCTGATAAAACAGCCATTACTGTTTTCGCCAAGTCATTTCAAGAAACCGTAAGAATAGTGCACTCGACTGTCTCCGTGTTTTCTTGAGTGTGAGTTGCCTTGCTATCAATATAAGGAAGACCACCTTCGTGACTTTTAGCAGAACTGGGTCTTTATACCCCCTGGATTCCGCAGTTTTATATGAATCTGAAGTTATTCAACCAGTCTACAACCTCTGTTACCTATGATTCCATATTGACTGCAATCTTAGTTGGAAGAAACATAATGAGAATCGACCCACAAACTCATATGTAGCTTCGTTCTTGAACCCTATATTGGGTATGGATGCTCGGTATGAGCCAGTGATTTCACAAGTAACTACGAAAGTATACAAATAGTGTAAAACAAAGTAATGAGAGTACTCGGTGAGTTGCACCAGTGTGAAAATACTGGTGAATGTTATAAAAAGCTTGGTGTTTGAATTGTGGAAAACAGTTGGAAAGCAGCAATCAGTTTTTGTAAAAAATATTTTTCAATGTCTGGGGAACAATTTTTGACAAAAAGGGTATTTTTCATAATCTTTATCTTCCTTCTTGTGGTATCCCTGGCTGGATTTAGGAAAATATTCGCTATTTCTTTATTTAAAAACACTTACTTAATAGCGTAAAAGAAACGAAGGAATGTGTGAACAAGAAAGACAATACAAAAAATGTTCTAATTAACAAAACACCGACAATAACATAGAAGAGTAGACTAATTGGAGAAAAAAAATCTATAAAAATCTATGAAGATAGGTTTAGGTCCCTAAAGTTGTGTGTTGAAGAGTAGCGTTCAAACTCCAATTTGGCCCGTGAATAGATATATCAAAGCCGTTCAGAATTTCTAATCTATTAACTCTCTTATAACTTTGAGATGTTCAGTGTTTTGTTTATGACAATATTGATGTTACCAGGCTGCTCAAAACCTGGGCCTAATCAGCTAGAAACGGGCCAGACCTGTAGTGGTGCTGTGCTATTGACAAATCCATTGTAATTCAAGCGGGAATAGACCAGACGTATATTTATGTTTTTATTAAGTTTTGAAGCTGCGATTTCTGGATCTTCGATCTTGTATTAATCAACCTGGAGTTACGTGTCTATCGTGGTAGGATATGTGGAGTAAATTTATGCTGAAAAGGATTTTTGCTTTATCAGTTTTAGTGAATACCTTCCAGAAAGGTGTAATTTATTTACTCTTATCCTGTAAGCTATTACAGGATATGGGGCAGCCCTACAGCATCGTAAAAACTTGAGATGAAAACGGTTGAAACAACGGTTGATTCCTGGAAACAATTGAAGCATAGGAGGCACATTTATCTTAATATGCTTATTTATGGGGGTCAATCAAAACTCTGGAGTATCCACATTTGACAATGTTCAAATATTTGCCAAAAAGATTGCCTTTTCTGTGAATGATTTAGCTTATTCTAGAGGTTCACAACATATTTGAAATATATCTCTGTCTCTATTTTTTAAACTAGTCTTGACTGGTAAAATACCGTTAAATTTACCCCTTGAATAACTGAAGTTTGAACGTTATAATTTGAAACTAACGCTAAGCTATCTAGACAATGTTTAATTTGCATGAAAAAATATGGGTCATTTTTCTTAGAATAAAACATCGGTGCCGAAAGGGGGTTATATTTAAAGCAGTTTTGAAACCATTAGCTTTAATGTGCTATTTTAAGATCACGGTAATAGCGTTAGGTTAAAGCATGCTTGGGGGATTGTATTTGGGGAACATCTCCATTGATAGATAGATAGATAGATATATTTATTTTCCATATAACAGTAAAACAGTCCACTCGTGTTCACTATTAGAACGCAGAAAGAAAACGCTAAACGTGTGTAGCCTTTTAGCTGTGTTATTGTATTCATTTATTAACCGTTTCAGTCACGAATTTATATTTATATCCTCTGCTTCTTCCCCCGAAAATGTTGACTATAACCAAACACAAACCTTTTTCCCCTAAAAAATAGATAGAGGGGACATCTTTTTTCTCTCAGCTACCATCCAAAGACAATAATCATATATGCTATGTACGACCTTCTTAAGGGAGTGAAAGAATTAAAGTTAATCCACTGGACTCGGAAAGTGAAAGGGTAGGAATTCATTTTGGGGAAGTCAAGGCGGTCCTGACTTTCAGAAATATATACACCAGGTGGTGGTAATTACATGACCCCCTAAGGGAAGATGTGAAAAAACTTTCTATTCTCTGTAAAAACTGACCTTTTGTGAAGCTTCACCTGATTGAATTTTTTGTGACTAGAACACCCAGGAAAAAATTTAATAAAAACTTAGTTTGATGGATCTCCCGTCTTCCAATATCAGTCGAACAACTCCTCTCACTCCTTAGAAAAATTGGAAATAATGGTTAAAACTTGTACTTTGTCTGTATTTTGTAAAACATGTTATGCATTAGGCTATAAAGCACCAGAAGCTTAAGTTTGACTTTCATATTATTTTTGCTGACCCCTCAGATTTTAGGAGAAATTTTGTACTGGATTGAAGTGCTGCATGAAAATAAACGCAAGTATAGGCGCACGTAGTCTAAAATAAACGTGAAGGTTCAAAGAGTGCAGACGGCATAGTAAGATGATCTTGTCAGTTACTTGATTAAACCGATGGACGATAGCATCAATTCGAGGAACTTCTCGATAAAACTCTAGGCATTTGATCAAATAACCGGCTAGTCTTGTCATCTTACTATTTATTTTGACCTGTTTGACGCATGTTTCACTGAGGTGTGAATCGGCAATCGCTTTCTTTCAAACTAAGAGGAGCGTTTAGGGCAGGAAGCAAAGATC
This sequence comes from Artemia sp. Qi Xiang Cuo, assembly GCF_049724085.1. Taxonomy (NCBI): domain Eukaryota; kingdom Metazoa; phylum Arthropoda; class Branchiopoda; order Anostraca; family Artemiidae; genus Artemia; species Artemia sp. Qi Xiang Cuo. Next base: position 19,751,771 of record NC_142802.1, on the reverse strand, counting down.
GTTGTGGGCCTTCTGCCGCCAGTAAACTTCGTCTGGGCAGCCTTAGATGGATTTTTAATGTCTGCGTGCAGACACGAATACTGAAAGACGAGCATTTGGCCCATTAAATACTTTTACCAGGTGACCTTAAAAATGCAAGGTACTGGTGCGTTATAAGGTCACTTCTAAAAAGTCAAGTTTGGTTAATGCTAATGAAATAAAATAAAATAGGATGAATATATAATAGTTTAGAAACAAATTTTGGCTATATATTTGCACATTAAGGGGGTGGGGGAAAGCATAGCATATATTAAATACGTAACATAACCTAGGCACCTTCCCCCCCTAAACCCCCCCAAAAGAGCAGTTTAAATATCGTAAATGCAATGAAAACTACTCTGTATTCCATTTCTGAATAGCGGTCTCTTGAAAATAATTAAATAAAAAAAACAAGTTTTTTTAACTGAAAGTAAGGAACGACGTTAAAACTTAAAACGAACAGAAATTATTCCGTATATGAAGGGGGCTGTCCCCCTCCTCAACGCCTTGCTCTTTACGCTAAAGTTTTTTTATTGTTTAAAAAAATAGAGTTGTGAGAAAGTCAAACTTTAGCGTAAAGAGCGAGGCGTTGAGGAGGGGACAGCCCTCTCATATACGGAATAATTTCTGTTCGTTTTAAGTTTTAACGTCGTTCCTTACTTTCAGTTAAAAAACTTGTTTTTTTTATTTAATTTTTGAACGTTTTTGAATTAATGCAGGTTTTGATTTTGGCTCACCGTACATGAATAATTAAAACAAAATTTGCATATTATATTTGGTTAAATGGCTTTTTCGAAACTTGTTTAATTTTATTTACGAACGTTTTTATTAGTAATAAATATACGTAACTTAGAATTAACTTACGTAACGAACTTCTATATTCATAAATTTTTAACACGTATATTAGGGGGTTCGCCCCCTAGTCAATACCCTGCTCTTTAAACTATAGTTCGAATTTTTTTTCCAGTTCTTTAAAAATGACCTCTTAATCACAATCAGTTGATCAGTTGAAAAACTTGTTCTTTTTTATTTAATTCCTGATCTTTTTCTTTAATAATGCTGGGAAATCCGGCGCCCCCGTCATAGCAATGTCCCGTCCCCCATGAAAACTTCCTTCATGGAAAGATCCTTCCATATAGCCCCCGACCCTCTCCTTCCCCCACCTACCAGAAAAAATCTCCTCTGAAAAAGTCTGTATACTTCCCAATAACCAATACTATATGTTAACATTGAGTAAAGTTCATAACTTTCAGCCCTCCCCTGGGGACTTTGGGGGATCAAGTCATCCTAAAAGACATTTTTATCATATTTTCGACCATGCTGAACAAAATGGCTATCTCAAAATTTTGATCGGGTGACTTTGGGAAAAAAATGAGCGTGGGAGGGGGCCTAGTTGCCCTCCATTTTTTTTGGTCACTTAAAAAGGGCACTAGAACTTTTAATTTCCGTTCCAATGAGCCCTCCCATGATATTCTAGGACCACTGGGTCGATACGATCACCCCGGGGTAAAAAAAAAAAACAAAAAAAAAAAAAAAAACAAACAAATAAAACCCCAACCGTGATCTTTCTTCTGGCAAAAAATGGACAATTCCAAATTTTTGTTGATAGTAGCTTGAAACCGCTGCAGGAGAATTATCTGACAAGCTGAATATTGTGGTGTAATTTTCATTAAGGTTCTATCATTTTTAGGGGGTCTTTCCCCCTTTTTTCGAAAATAAGCCAAATTTTCTCAGGCGCCTAACTTTTGATGGGTAAAAGTAAACTTAATGAAACTTATATTTTTGAAATCAGAATTAAAATCTGATTCTTTTGATGTATCTATTGGTATTAAAATCCCGTTTTCTAGAGTTTCGGTTACCATTGAGCCGGGTCGCTCCTTACTTACAGTTCGTTACCACGAACTGTTTGACTAGTCTGGCGGGTTTCGTTTCTCATTAGTATATAAAAGCGACCATATAACGCACCAGTACCAAATACAAATAACAAACAAAGCCACCCATTTTCTAAAATACTTAATTCGCTTTTGTCTATCAACCTCCCCCCCCCCCCCCTATCTCAAAATGTCAAAATATCATGACCAACAGTAGAAATATTTAAAACTGCAGACGAGATTCGTTAGATAAAACCCATTTTTTGTGTCTGTTTGAATGATTAATGCTGAAAGAAAAAGAACCCGTCAATCAAGTTTGTTGAGCAAGTCAAGTATGTTGAGCGGGTATCTGCTTTTTGGGCTAAATTATAATGCTATTAATAAGCGAATGACAAACCCAAATCATGCTGGCGTGTTTTGTAGCAATTGTGATCAACTATTTGTTGTTTGATATCAAACCAATTGAATGAGGAGCATTTTTCTGGAGATCAGGCATTCTAGTTGGTATTGAAGAATAAACTTGATCATTTTATGCATGTTGGAGAAGTTGAGGCAGGCTTTGCCGGAAATACAATGTCATGTGTACCTACGGCCTACAGTGCTCATCCCCTCGCTTGGCAACATCGTAATTTTTTTTTTTACTTGCCAAGTTCGTTTTTTGCTTGTTGGACGGAATCAAGAAGCGCGTTCCATATATAGAAGAAACCTGATGTTTAAGGTTTCTTCTGCTTGTCTTTTCTCTGCCACCGGGACCAATACAGAATAATTAGCCGAATTACGTGCTGCTTTCGTGCGATAAAACTGACCTGAAACTTACAAGGAAGAAGATGAAATTTCAACTCCTGTGCCGTAGGATAGGAAAATCTCAATGAAAGAATTTAACAACGCTGCTTCTAAAATTGTACATGCCGATCGCTGTAATGTTTAATTTGGCTTATGCCCGAGCAGTTCCAGAGTCCAGTCTGTCAACAAAGACCAGGTTTTATTAATGACACGGCGTTTTCCTTGATTTTAGCGTCACACACGTATTTCAGAAGTTGAAAATTAAAATAGCAAGAAATTGATTTGGAAAGGTTTTATCAACACTAATTTGTTCCCAACTATTCCCTACTAATGCTACGTCTTCTTATCTTCTGCCAGATTCCTGTTATAGATAGAAAGCTACTGTTTCAAGCTTCCATTTTTTCTAGTTTCAAAATATTGTGCCATAACTATGATCGGCAGGGCCGTATCCAGGATTTTTTTCGAGGGGGGGGGGGAGGGGGGCTTGCAAAAGAAGTTTTTTGAGGGATGGGGGAGGGTACAAAAAACAAACTTTAAAAATGCGTCAAAAATTTTTTTTATTCATTTTTGTTTCGTTTCTACGAGTCGGACAAAAATTTAGGGGTGGGGTTCAAACCCCCTAACCCGCCTGGATATGGACTTGCTGATTGGTGGATCGAAATTTTATGTTTGTAAGTTGAACTGTGTTCTACTCGAGAAACTGAACAGCGTGCATAACTTGCGCTGTAGTGCGTAATTTTGATTTGACTGACAAGTGTGACTTTAATGTGGCCTGAGCGTCATTCTCTAGATTGCCTGATTCATTGTCAGTCACAAGTGGAAGATACTGGCCATCTCAAAATGCTGGATTATTTTTCTGAATAATCTCTCTGGGTCGGAGTCTTTTCGATTCAAGATGGGTTTCAATTCCGCCAGTTTGGTCTATGCCTGCAAAGAAAATTACATTCTTAGATACTAACACCCATTTCGAAAGTATACTAAAGTGTGGATCACAGGGAAACGTCATTCTTGTCAGAGTTATGAGGGGCGTAATTTTCTATGGGGCAGGAGGGCCCTCCTAGGCCTCAGTTTGTCCCCTTCAGACCCTAATTTGCCCCCGCCCCCCTGCTAAAATATAAATTTCTTCAAACATCGTGTCAAAACTAAGATAAGCGTGCATAATTTAAGCATACACTGAAGCGGGTCAGTTTTCTTTAGTATACCTTTATGGAGTTATATGGCCCATTTGTCCGTTTTCACTGTCATTTTCACTTGATTTGGGAAAATTGGCTCCAATTCTGCCCCTCTCCCAGGGATTTTGACAAAATTACGCCTCTGGTGGTCATCCCTTTTATTATAAACAAATTGCCACATCAGTTTCACATTGAATTTCCTCCAAAAATTGCTCCTTTGACGCAGCGGATCCAACTATCTCTTAGCTCTTTGCGTAGGCCAAAGAAACCAGAATATCGCAACTCCTAAAATAATTACCCTTTTAATTCTAACAAAAATGGCTATATACAATGGACAACTCCCCCGGAAGAATTGTGACATACAGATTAACTTTCTTCACCTTGCTGTCCCCTGGAAAATGCTCTCCCCTCACCCCCTTAAGAGTGGAACAATACGAGAAAACCAAGGACACCGAAAAAAATGAGACAGTTCACAGACAGTGAAAGCAGGAAAAGAATATACATATTTAAAACGAGACATCCACTCAGTCGTTCTAAGTACAAAAGGAATAGGAATAGTAGATTAAAGTCCATAGATGAGGTAAAAAAAAACATTCAAACAATCATATTTTATTTAAACTTTCCACGGTACTTTAACGTAAATAGGTGATATAATCTTCACGGACTTAAGTTTTTCCTTCATATACTATCTGCTGATTTTTCAGAAAACGTTCTAAAAGTCAGCATTTTTCCATAGGTGAAGAGACATTGGTTTCTTTGGAAGAGACAGGGATTGAATAGGAAGTACTGGAGTAAATGCGCGTAACACGGACGGATCAATAGACTTTATCACGTGTGGGAGTAAAGGAGATTAATGTTCGGAGAAGATTAGTGAAGTCGCTTTCTCTTACTGGGGAATGTTTTCATTTATGATTGGCTTTTGTCGAAACAGGAATTCCTTTAATATATGTACATATATAAGAAGTTTTAAACGTGTAGTTAGGCCGAACTGTCACCCCCTATATCTAACAAAATCGAGTAAACAATGTCGAGATATTGTTAAATGTTGACAGTGTTCTAACAACTTTGATTATCAGGTGTTTTTCAATGTTATAAAGACAAAGAATTTAGCAGATATGCATGGAAGGTTAGGAGGGGCGTCGAGTCCAGTCCCTCTCTGAAATCTTAGTTCTTACGGTATCCCAACTAATTCACGTTTTTTTTATATGTTTGTCTTTGTTTTCGATTTCCCCAAACTTGAACCGCCCTCCCTCCCCCCCCCCCTGCAGGAAATAAATTTATATATGCGTGCCTGTAGAAGATGAAATAATATACAGTTTTTTAACTTAGTTTTATTTGTCCCGTAGAAAACTGTAATTACTGTCCGAAAATTTGAAAAGCACCGTCACTGTGGACCACTTGTTTCCGACCGATTTTGGGCCATACCTTACCTAGGCATTTCTAAAATCTTGATGCCCCACTCGTGATATAAAATCTTTATTCAAAATTATGTGTGTATTCACCTGAAGGAAGTTTAAAATGCGATTAAATTGGTATCTTTTTATGGGTGTCCTAGGCATATTTCATACTAATAAAAAATATATTTTTTGAATGCGCCACCTTTTATACAATGCATGTCGTCATTGCAATACTATCATGTATTCTTTTGCTCTTAAAATGCATGTGAATGTGACGTCATTAACATGAAATTCTTTTTCTTCGAAATTAAGGCTCCAAAGTACATTCAGCCGAAGGGGGCACGTCCTGCACATGACCCACAAATGTTTCAAGTAATTATTAGCTAAAATAGTTTGAAAATTAAAACCTACAGATATTTTCTTTACTCATTTGGAGCTATGAATGTTATATTAGCTTCATATGGCTTCCAAGCTTTTAACTAAAGAATCTATGAAAAAAGTCATACCTAAAGGAACCATTCTAAACGATTCTCAAATTGATCCTTTGCTTTTAAATTGCAAGAAAACTATGCCCACAAATATACAAATGAAAGGAAGGAAAAAGATAATTGCACACTGGCGGGATTGAGGGATTTCTAAATTATGATATTAGCCTCAGATTTGCAATCAATGACCTGAAATTCATAAATAGCAAATTTGGAGAAAATCAAACTGTCCTTGTAAAATATGACCAAATATGTCTTGATATTGGACAATGCAATATTAACCTTAGATTAGGCAACAAGACAACCGATATTTTGAATCTTATAACATTTAAACTACGTATGTTGCCGCATTTATTTGTAAACGTATCAAACTTTTGTCAAATCAAATAAATTACTAGGGAAAATTTTTTCTTTCCATAGCAGTCATTTTATAAGCGGTCATATTCATTGATAAATTACAATAATGTCACACGTGATGCGTTAAAAAAAAATCTCAAGCCCTGGCTCACACTGATTTGCTTTTTTGGCGCAAACTGGTTCACATATAACAAATGTCGGAACATCGTAAACATTTTCACACAGAAACGATTCATTGAAGCCGTTGAAGTGTGAAAACTAGGATAATATATTTAAACAGCACAAGAATAGAAATAGGTTAAATCAAATTGCAGAAACCAAGAATCAGTATTCTAAAGGCAAGTCTGTGTTAGCATAGGCTAATTAATGCCTAATGAACAATATAAATATTATCTTTTATTTATATTTTCCTGGAAATGTCCCTCCAGGTCTTGAGAATTAAATGAACATGCATTTAACGTGCATAGACAATGTGCATGATTTCAAACTGAATGTCAAGGGGCATTAAATACTTGATAAAGAGACTGAACCCTGTGGTAGCCCAGTGGATTGATGCCCTGCTTGGCAATACTGGACCCAGAGATCGATCCCCTCTGCTGCAAGATTGGATGACACGCTTTCAACTTGTCCCTGCAAAAAAAGGATCCAGCAACCGAAACGTTGTTTCGACGCCCTATGCGTCACCAATGGCTCCCGATGATCTTTCAACCGAGGATCATTATTTTTAAGATCTTAATATGCTTCTACTCCCCTTTAATTCTAGGGTATGTAAATAAATGGGCATAGTGCATAGCATACGGTGCCATATTGCATGTCAATGAGTCGCTGGTACCCCTATGGAAAATTCTCTATCGGGGATTTTTAAGCAATCGTTGCGCCAAATTTCAGCTGTTTGTCGAGGAAAATCTTTCACTGCTTGTAGTTTCCCACTATACAGATTTTGAGAATGGCCTAAATGGGCGTTTAATTGTGTGTCTATGATACTCTATTCAGCAACTAAACAATCACTTGGACATGATTGACTGTTCAAAAATATATTTTTGAACAATTTTAAATCTGTTGAATTGGGAACACTTGCCTTGTTTACCAGGATGTTTGTGTGCTGCGAATTGTGGCATTAAAAAAATGCAAAAAAAATTCTCAGATCAATTCTTTTTTTTAGAATTATTGTCTGTATGTATTGTACTTTTCCCCTTACTTGTTAGAGGAAAACAGCTAAATGTATTTTTTCTTTTTCAGTATGCCAGTGTCAAGCATGGATAGTGGTCTTCCTTCTTCGTCTGAAATGCAATGTGGACCTCGAATGTCTGGTGGTCCAAATACTCCTACAACACCGTCTTCCACAGCCGACAATCCTCCGCCACGATATCCTGGCTCTCAAGCGCCACAAACACCTAACGGTAATTTCCCTGCACCCAGCCCAGGGGGCCAGCCTACTTCGCAAGTGAATTCAAATCAGTCTAGTGATAATAAAAATCAGAGGTTTGCTGGACCTTCTCCTCAAGTGCCAAGTGGACCAAAAACTCCTGTTTCTGAATCAGTGCAGTCTAGTGATAATAATGTGAACAAATTCTCGGCTTCGAACTCGCCCAATAGTGCTAATCAGAACATGGAAAGTGATTTTGCCCGTTTTACGTCGCAAAGTTCTAGCCAATCTCAAAATAGGATATCAACTTCTCCGTTATTTGATGTGTCCCCGCCGAAAATGAGTGATATTGCAGGTTTTGGTGGACCGCCTGATAATGTGCCAATTAACCCTATGAGTGGGCCAATGGGCTCAAAAATGTTTGATCCAATCTCTTCTATGGCTCAAATGTCCCAGCAATTAACAAATACAGTTGGCCCTGCCATTGGCCCTAGTTCTCCTCCATTAATCACATCAATGGCGCCAACTAACCAGAGCATGAGCTTTTCATCAGGTGGCTCTGGTGGTATGGGCATGCCTAACCAAATGGGTGTTGGAATGGTTAATTTTAATACTTCCTTAGCCTCTATGCAAGGTATGCAACAAATGGGTGACGGCCCTATGATGGGTAGTGGCCCAAATGCTGCCCAAACAGTAAATAATACGTATGTAAGTGCTACTATGAATATACAACAAATGAATATCCAGAGTATGCATGGAGGAGGGGCATATAACCCGATGATGCAAGGTCCTCCAAATCCCATGATGAGTGGAGATCCCAGCATGATGAAAAGTGGAATGCCTCCGAATCCCATGATGATGGGAGGACCGCAAAGATCTATTGGTCCTGGCGGGCCTTACCCTCAAATGGGACCTGGAGGTCCTCAGCAAATGATGGGTCCAGGTCCTATGGTATCACAACGAATGATGGGCCATAATGCATCAATGAACAGACCTACTGGTGCTAAGGGAGTACCATTCAACGGTGCTAATGTACAAGTGATACCAAGTGCTCCCAACACAATACAGTACCTGCCTTCACGACCTCAGACGGTAAACTCAAGTCCCAGAGGGCCTCCGAGGTTAGATTTTCTGCCAACATTTAGTGGCCCCATGGATTCTAAAAGTGGAGGACCACAGGGGATGCAGTATTTTACTGGAGGACCCAACTCTAGTTCTGCAAGTGGGATGCCCATGGGTATGATGGGACCCAATGGTCCGGGTAATCAAAATATGTCCAGTGGTGGACCAATGAATATGAGTGGTGGTATGCCTATGCCTAATATGGGTGGTCCTAATCATATGATGGGTATGAATGGCCCAATGGGAAATTCTGGACCAGGAGGTAACGGTCCCATAGGATCAATGCCAATGGGAAGCATGATGGGTGGGCCTGGTGGTGGTGGTATGGGTCCTGGTGGTCCCATGGGTATGAGTATGCCTACAGGACCTATGGGCCCTGGTCCTAACATGAATATGATGCCAAGTGGGATGAGCATGAACATGAGCTCTCAAGGAATGAGTATGGGGGGTGGAAGAGGTCCAAATTCTGGACAGATGATGCGACCTCAGCAAATGGGCGGAATGTACCAAGGGCCTGGTGGTCCAATGTCAAACGATGCTATGTTTATGGCTGGTAGTGGAGGTCCCATGCCTATCAATCCAGGTGGAAATAATCCAATGATGATGTCTAGTAGTGGTGGATTCTCAGGCGGGAAGCAATCTCAAATGGGACCTGACCCATCCCAGCCAATGAATGGACCCCAATTTAAAGGATCTTATATGGGTCCATCTGCAGCCGACCCTAATTATGCTCAACAGTTTCACAATTTTCAGCAGCAGCTCTATGCGACTAACAGTCGGAATCAAATGGGAAACCCCAACATGGGCATGGCTGGTCAGTCGTTTTTTGGTCCCAAGTGAAGCCACTATCCCCTATCCTACCTCAATTATGGACTTAATCAAAAAGAAAAAAAATGGAAGTGATTGTACATAGAACAAAAAATGTGAGCAATAATTTTTGAAACAATGCATTCGGCATAATATTATGTGAGCCTATGTGCGTCTTATACTCTCTTGATTTGTATACTTAATGAATTTGTGCCATCATGCACCCCTTTCTTCCTTTTGTCATTATTCCTTCTTCTTCTATTTGACATACTCAGTGATATAACTTAGTTCTTTTCTATATTTTCGTAGCCCCCAAACGAGCAACTGGATATTTTTCTAGTCTTCCTTCACATTTTATCATTTGATTAAAATTTCACGCAAAACATGAACTCTATGCATTTTAGTTGGAAGATTTAAAAAAAAAAAATTCCAAGAAAAATCAGTATTCAATAATATACTACTCTTGCCAAACTGAGTTGCTAGATCCTGAGAATAAGCTTAATTATGAATTATTAGTCATAAATTATTTCTTTTTGTATGCATAAGTTTTTTGCGTAGATAAATTGAGCTATTATGTACAGACTTGTTGTTGAATTATTTGTAACTTTTATATCATATGTAAATACTGATTTTGATAAAAATTAAAAAATATACATTTATATAATCTACAGTTTTGAAGGTTTTTTTTTCAGTTTGTAATAATTTGAAAGAACAATGTTTTGCGATTTATTCTATTGTTGGATTCACGTGCTCCTGCGACGTTTTATGTAATCAGTATATCAGCTACAGTTATTCAAAAGGCGTTATGTTACAAGACATAGCCATTTTAGGAGATTGTGCAGAAAATTCTTTTCAAGCTTATAAGATTTAATATAAGCAATTTTTATATCGAAAGCTTTTGTTTTTATAAGTGAGAAAAGGCAATATAGCCTTTTTTTTAGAAAAAAGAAAATTCTAACTATTTTAAGAACCAAATTAGATGTAGGATTAAACCAATCGATCAAACGTGCCTATCTTATGAACGTAGAATCTCGGTTTAGCAAAAACGGTTTGAGTCTTAGTTTTTTGGTATTTTCATGGGGAAAAAAACGAACAAAATCATCCCTCCCCCTAGAGTTTGAAAATTTGAATTTTTTTTATCTTCGTTTTAAAAAACAGAAAAAAGTCCTCCCTCTCCCCTATGTTTTTTTGAATTGGTGCCCCTTTGTATGGTATTCAGCATATACAAATTATTGCATTTTGCATGAGGAGTCTCTTAAGACTGGAAGGAGGGTGGCTTAGGGTTGATTAGTTAATACCGGTTATTGCACTGTAAGCAAAGCCTTTCGAAGCTCATCAGCCACATCTGAGAATCAACCAAAAATCTACCAGAACATGGTGGCGTCTCAAAATCTTAGACAAAGACAGGACTTTCGACATGGGGGCATATCTTTCAGAAAAGAGCTAAATACTTACCTCTTCGAAGAATTTAAGCACCGCAATCACGTTTGAAATAACACCCCACTCACTATCAGTAAGTTGGATCACACATTCGCTTGTGCTACCGAGAAGCGCAAGCGAACTTGTTACCGACTCTTTCAAATCTTGTAGACTACGGAACATAATGAGAAGCGAATTCCATCTAGTGGTCACATCAGGTTTTGGTTTTTTGGTGCAAACATTGTCAATAGAGATTTGAACCTGGCGCTACTTGTCGGTAGCTACAACACTACGTCTGAAAAGGCTGACAATATTTCTAGCCTTTTGGACGACAGGCAACAATTCAGCAGTATCATTAATAGCACCCCCCCCCCCCACACTCAAATTTAGAGTATGTGCGAAGCACGAAATATGTGTCCATCCTGTACCTACTTGGGATGCACCATCCTTTACGGCCCGAACATTTGCTCCATTATCAGTTACTACGGCAACAACCTTTTGTTTTTGATACCCCACTCTGTGGCAATTTTCTTAGGTGAGCCTTAGTAGCGTCAGCAATATGCCTCTCTTCAATTTTCGTAGTAGCAAGCATGTTGGTACAGAGGCAGGCTTTCTCATCCTTAAAATGGACAGTGACAGCTATGAAACTCTCAGTTTCCTGGGAGGTCCATATATCTGTGGTAGGAGAAGGGCCTTATTTTCTTTTAGAGCCTCTTCCAGTTTTATTTTCTCCACAGTCATCTCTTGTCAGTTTAGTTCGGGATGGCAGAGTATAATTGGGGTCAAAGACCCTGCACCAGATCAATAAACCCAGGATCGGATACGACAGAGAAGGGTTGCATATCTCTCGCAATAAATTTCATAACCAACTTGTTTAGTTTCACTCTTTTAGGGTGCTTTGCACGATATTTTGTCTGTAAAATTGAATCAATTCTTGGTTGTTTTGCACTTGGTTCTTCCGAGTCAGTCTTGTCACTCCTGTCGCAAAGAGCATGGGTAGGGTCACTATCCTGGCTCAATGGTCTGCTTGAATTTTGACTATTTGAAGAGACAATTGGACTAGAAACCTGTGTATCATCAAATTGACACGAATCAGATTCAGCGGTAAAAATGGCACTCCCTGGTGATATGCTACCCTTTATGCTTTGAAATTGTTGTTTGTGGTGTATCTTCAGATGAGTATTAAGATTGGTTGTATTCCCAGAAATGGCAATAATTTTTTTTGCATATTTTGCACAGTGCAGACTTGTCGATACTTTTACTAAATATTCCCACAGAGGACTTGGCATTTTTCAAAAACTGGTAGAGACCAGGACCTGCAATGTATTAAGCATTCAGTGGCAAATAAACTCCACAACTATGGGTACGGGTATCACAATAGGGGGTGCTAGCACCCTCTAAACACACAAAAAAGGGAAAAAGCAAAAGTGGATGTTAACAGAGTGCCCAGAAGGAGCTAGAAAAAAGTGGTCCCCGCCCGCCCCTTCAAGATGAAAGCTATAAAGCAGGGTCACCAATGGTAAGAGCTACAGGTAATGTGGTAATCTTCCAAATAAGGAGCTTAAAGAGTACCTGGTTACAGGGCCGAATAAATGACGATCGAGCCCCGCGTTTGAAAGGGCCCCGCGCTAGCATCAAAATGAACAATTTTTTCCGAAATTGTGAAATAGTCTATTCTTAACAATTCCTGTAAGCGCTGCTTTTGGAGAGGGATCATTTTTAAGGCTAATCTTATATAAGCAGTGAATCAGAATAGATCTATTGGTTTAGCAATTATGTCGATAAAAATTGAAGACTCAAGGAAATTAGATTTTAAATCAGGTCTAGAAGGATTTATAGAATAAAAACTTAGAAATATGTAAATTCATATATTCTTAATCGTTGATGTAAATTTCAAAAGGCATTTTCAGCAGCTTCATAATTTCTAGAGGACAAAAAATAATTATTGTAAGCTCAAAATGAGGACAAACAGGACAGAAATGTAAACTGAAAATAAAAAATCTGAACCCATCAAATGAGATAAGACCAAGAAAATGACCTGAAAAGTGTAAATTTAGGGTTGAAAATGAACAACCAAGACTATCAAAAGTGATAAGATCAATCGGAGCAGCTAAAGCAAAGAACACTGCAAAAACGTCTGAAGCAATGATAAACGAAAATAGAGAACAAAGAAATATGTAGTTAGAATACATTCGAAAACAATAGTTACAACGATTCAAAAGCGAAATTGAAAAACAAAAAAACATGAGGTAAAGACATAGGTGGCAGCGAGAATTATAACGACTCAAAAACGAAAGGGATGATCCAAAAAATAATAGCTTACAACACATGTTACAATGAGGATCAGAACGAATGAAAATAAAGTACAAAAGAACATGTGATTGGAAGATATACGACAGTGAAAACAAAGAAATATGCAGCTAGAAGATGAATGGCAGCAAGAATTACAAGCAACAGTGGGAATCCGAAAGTGTCAAAATGACCATGCAGAACAAAGAATTGTGCTGCTAGAAGATAAGCACTTCATAATATGTTCCACATTAATATTTTTCCAAGTATACTGCCTTTGAAACCATATCATCAATTAAAAATGTGAGCCTTGATAATGGCAAAATTGAAAAATGTTCTATGCTTCCTGTTTCGTCACATTTGCTCAGGTCAATTTTTTTCCCTGATAATTAAGTTGCTTTTACTTTTTAAATCTATCAGTTCAAGCTTAAATTTGCTTGTTTTAAAACTTTCAGACTTGGAAATGAATGCACCCTCTACATATGCCAATAGGACAGAGATTGAATCATTGAAGAATAAGAAGGTAGATATACAGTGCATCTAATTTTCTGAATGAAAGAGAAATCATTGAAAAAGAAAATAAGACTTAGTACTTTTTATAATGATATTCACACTACTGTGTGAATAGGCCAACTAGATAGGCCAAATCGGTTGTGGTTTGGTTATGGAATTTGGTAGAGAAGGATCCGCTCCAGGAATTATTTAATTGTTTTATTTTGTATTTCCAATATTTTATTGAAACTCTGATTCTCTTATTTGTCATTGAAATACCTAATAAGCGCTGATAACGTCCTACTCCTTGCGTTTTGAATTCACACAATAAAGCATAAATATTGAACTGCCTCTATGTACAATACCCTGCTGACTTCGCTTTTCTAAATATTTCTTTTAACCAGCTCAAAAAAAAAGAACTGACATAAATGTGCCTAGAATTATCAGTAAAATTAGTCACATTTCACACAACATCAGCGCTACTTCTGGGACTTTTGTTACTGCATCAGCATGCCGTACGAAATGTCTGCTGAGAATAGAATAAAGTGAGTTTGAACAAATATGTATATTTTTCTCAATATTTAGAAATTTTGTGTGCACGTATAAATGGTACCAACTCATTGCCTTTTCTATTGTTATCAGTTTTATCATGCAGCACAAGGAGACCGTGATTTGCTTGTGAACGGAATTACAGACATAAAAACGATATTTAGTGTAACCTCCTCCGGAAATGTATACCCCCCCCCATACCCTGATTTACACAAGAAAAACTTTTCTGTAATTTTTTTTTATAGAATTCGTTTTTTAAAACAAAGATACAAAGAGGAAGGTAATTTTTAAACTCTAGGAGTCAATTTTCCCTTCCATCCCTGGCAATTTTTAATTAATTTAAGGTTTCTGCCACAATGATGCCAAGAATTGTTCAGATTTTCTGGGTATTCTTTGTTAATCAATGCCCAATTGATAAGTTGATCTCTCTAGCTTTATGTTTTGAGTACTTTCAAATTTAAAATACGGTTGCTATGTAAATATGGGGAATATGTCACAATATAATGTTTCACAATGTGTGGTAAGACTTTGACTTATCCTGTATCTTTACTTAGACAGCGCTATTACGCTGCCCATGATTTTTCTTTCGGCTTGGCTCGCCGATACCAATGCTATTTATTTATATAAATTGGCGAACCCACAGACAAATCCATTTAATAAAAAACCATAAATGATATTTCGATAAATCACGTATAGTACGACAAATCAAATCTTACAGAGTCAAAACCAATTCACAATTAGGAAAAAATGAATAGCGTGATACCTAGGGCTATTAGAATAAAGCTTGGTTCAATTATGAGATTGAGCATCCTGTGCTGGGGGCTGGGGGAAGTGGAGGAGGATATATACTGCAGCATTAGTGGCGGATCTGGCTGGAAAAAAAAACCGAGTGTATAAGGCATTCACCTTCGCCCACCCGAAAGGTTGTTTATAATATACTACTGTCGTCTGTAGCAGCTCATTGCTGACAATTTTAGTAATAGCCGAGCGCCAGCACCTATAATTATGATCATTTAATGTGCGTTGTATTGCGCAATGTTTTTAAATTGACCAAGTAGCGTGTTTGTTAAATAGTTACTTTTCTTCACTACTGCTTGAATAGCACCTACTTCAATAGCACCCCATCTTGCCCCCCCCCCATACCCAATAAAAATACTGTAGCTACGCCCCTGGTTATAGGACATCACTTGCTCTCTAAAGAATAACACAAACAAATACAAAACTTGAACTCATGTTTTGCTTTAGCTTCATTTAACGTAAGCGATGATCGAACCATCAATTGTCGTAGCAACACAACCGTCACAACCCCTGGAGGTGATTTTGAACCACATTCATATGGCTGTAGACCTCGATGAAGCTGTTAAAGTAAACCTTGCAATAAAAAACAACTATGCTATAGGTTACATGAAAATGCGAGAAGTGGAGAAGCAACCTGTTGCTTCACTGGGGCAACAGACTGGGATAGAAGACAAGTGAAAATGACAATCAATTAATAAAAGTGTGTCACATAGTAATTGGTCTCCCGGCACTATAGTTCGAAATTCCTTGTTCTCTGCTTCGATTCAATTAGCTTTGCGAGTCAGCTCGTTCAGTCTTATGCAAGCTATGATGGTAAAAGTTAAAGTTAGGTTAGATTATGTTAGTTTAGATTAAGTTAAGTCTGGTTCAGTTATGCTAAATTTGGGTCTACATATCAGAAATGAGTTAAAAACCTAACTTCGTCTAGCCTAAACCAACGTAACCTCGTTTAACCAAACCTAATTCACTATAAGCTCCCATCATCAAACTTTGAATGAAAGTACAAAAGATTACTGACAACGCTTACCAAATCCAAGGAGGAAAAAAGGTATTTCGGATGTTCACTGGTGAATGTCGACATTTACCAATTTGTGGACATGTATATATATACACTGAATTTTACTTAAAATATAATCTATAGAGAGGGCCCCGCATAAAAATTTCCAATCGGGCCCCGCACCTAGTCGATCAGGCTCTGCCTGGTTATGGAACAAGTTCAATTGGGAAATTTTAGTGCACTTGTCAGACTACGAGATTCCTGAAGGACGCTCTAGGATTCCCCGGTTAAACTAGAAAAAGTACTTTTTCACATGATTAAAGTACACGACATTAGAAATTGAGAAGATCAAATGGAGATTATTCTCATTTATTACTGAGCCATGCTTTGTATTAGACCTTCGAGGTACTTTCGAGTCATACTAAGCATGACTGCTACACTTAGGTGTTTTTTGCATCTTATTTGTAAAAACATGTTCACTGAAGTCAAATTTTCTTTTGGCCACAGGTCTTTGTAGTGTTATTGAGTAAAAACACACAAAAAACAAGTCCTTGTGTTTCAAGAGTCTTTCCTAAAGCATTGGGACAAAAGTGAAGCCCCCCATCCCCCCTCATATACGGAATAATTTCTGTTCGTTTGAAGTTTTATTGTTGCTCCTTACTTTCAACTGAAAAACTTTTTTTTTACTCAACTTCTGTTCATTTTTAAGAAAATGCTAGGAAATCTGCCTCCCTCTCCTTGGGAACCCCCCCCCCCATGTTGAATTCCTCAAAGGGCATTTCCTCCTTCGCCAAATCATCCCCGGAAAGTTCCCAGGACAATTCCTTCTTCGCTAAAAATCCCCCTTCCTCTGGAAAATGTATTGCGGACAACTCCACCCGAAAAATTCTACTTAGCAAACTTTGATTTTAAAATAGACTTGTTTTGACTTAATTTCTGATCGTTTTCCAGTCATACCAGAGCCCCCCCTCCCCCTCCCTCCGTTCAAAAAAATTCTGGAAATCCCTCCCCTGTGGAAAGTTTCTCCCGCAGAACACTCCCCACAATAGAGATTTTCTCCCATGGATAATTTTTCCATGGATATTTTCTCCCGCTGAAAATCCTCCACACGGAACCCCCCCCCCCAAAAAAAAAAAATCCAACCCCACTGAAAATTTCCCCCTTGCAATTCCTCTAGAACATTACCACGTGTGAAATTGAGTCGCCAAAGAGAAAGTAAGATAAATAAAAGAATTTCGTATAGAAATTCTGTCAAATCCCAGTGTAAAAGTTCACTCCTGGAAACTTTCCTCCCTGCATAATATTCTCCCAGTAGAAGATCCCCTCCTGAAAAATATCTGTATACTTTCCAATAACAATACTATATGTAAACATTGGGCAAATTTGATAACTTACAGTAAATAACTTCTAAGACAAGACTGGTAAAGCATGACAAGATGAGAAAAAACTCAAGCAGAAGAAAAACGAGGATATTTCCAGCCAGTAAAATCCAAAAATACAGTGTAAATATTTCGGCCGAGACCTCTGCTCAGCGCAAAGATAGAACTAAAAGACCCTAAACAACAATTACTAAAATAAATACAAACAAAACGTAAAAAAGAATCACTAAAACCTCCGCTCAGCCGTCCTCAGTGCAAAAATAGATGAATAATAAAAGACCGTAAAAAAACAACCACTAAAATAAATAAAAAAAAAATATTTAAATGAAAACAGACTCTTTTCACGCAACCGTGAAAGAGTAACTGAAAGTTGGCCTTTTGTCATTATATATATATATATATATATATATATATATATATATATATATATATATATATATATATATATATATATATATATATATATATATATATATATATATATATATATATATATATATATATATATATATATATATATATATATATTATACATATATATATATACATATATATATATATATATATATATATATATATATATATATATATATATATATATATATATATATATATATATATATAATATATACATATCATACATGTATATTTACAATTAATCTAGATTACCTTATCTTAATTTATCTGTGACAGATAGCTCCTTTTCCTTGACAGAGTTTTTCAGACTAAGAAAATTCACCCTGTGTGATTGGCTAGTTTAGCTTTGATTACATTCAAAATCCAAACTTTTCATTATAACATAATTTGTTGTGAACTTTTCATCCTCAGTTGGTAATTATTCACACGTATCTGACTTGGTAACTGGAAGTGAATTCTTGCAAAAAAGATTCCTGGGTAAAATGTAAGATAAGGATGAATAAAATCAATTATAGATGAAAGAATTCAAACCTGCAAAGAATCTCGAAGATGTATGCTGAAAATTATCGTTTTTTTTTTGGGGGGGGGGGGTTAGAGACCCCCCAAAAAATATAGGTTTCGATATTCCATATCGATACTTGGTCCAACATATCGATATCAAATATCACCCAACACTAAACTCCGACTGTTTACAGCCCCTCCCCAATTAGATGTTGGATACGCTTGTGCCATAGCAGTGGAAATTCTGGCACTAATAAAAGTAAATACTTTTACCAATTTGATCTAATCAGTACATTATCACTATGAAGTCTGCTGATATCACCTTAGTGACTGGATTTGAACTTAATCCAAGTAGTAATTTGATTCTCAATTAATTTGGTTCACACATAAAAGGCTCGCTTTCTTTTTACGAAATTGGGCATATTCCAAGTTCAAGTACTACTGGCCAATTCAGTGTTCTAAGATTACTAAATGAATTAGAATACTTAATTTATTCATGATAGATAAATCTCTTTAACAACAAATGTGTCTTGTCGATAACATTCCGGGGTGTAAATAGCCATGAGCCAGAGCAGTTATCCCTACCGACCTAATTTTGACCCCCGATTTTCGTTTGCTCTCCCATGTGATCCAAAATGATTACATCATTTTTTTGTGTTATGTATCTTGAAATTCATGTAATACAAATTGTTTCAACTCAATTTGTATTAATTCCACGCTCTATTGGAATTTTTCTAGTTCACGCGCTTCAGGCTGTTTATTGGAAAATGAATTTGCCATCTCCAAGATTTTTTGAATCTACGCCATTGGAGAATAGGTTTTTAGTTTTTGGTGTAATTACAAGAATAGACAAGATTTTTGTTGATACTGCTTTTAGGCCGATTGCCTTTTACACGTGTCACTTTTTTTAGTTGCTCACACTTGTTGGGAAAATTGAGTTGGTTTGCTAAACAAGACATTTTGACAGTTTAGACATTCTAAGTATTTTGTACCCAAGAGCTAAGTTTTACGTTTTATCTTCTTATTGTTTTTTTTCGAATACTTTCCTCTTTTTTACCCTCTGTCCAAGCCCTAAATAATGTTTAGGTACATTCATGATTCTACCTCTCAAGAGGGTGACATAAACGAGGTTGGACAGCCTCAGGCGCCTTAACGCTGCAATGAGTGTTTATTAGTAGTAACCAACTGGTCACCCCATTGTGAAAAAGTACTAATGCCTAAACATAAATACACCGGAATTTCAGCAGCGGAGACCATTGCGACAAGACGATCGTCAGTGTCCTGCCACGGTGTGCCGTGACCTAAACTGAACGGAATGTCTTAAATTTTCAAATTTTTACAAAAGAAAAAATGGCGTTAGAGTTTTGGCGGAGAGAGAGATTTAAAATCTAAAATTATAATGTTTAGCTTTTAAAATTTGGCATAATTAAGGTATATAGTGTATGTAGTTGCCACACACTAGAAATATTGAAGCGGATGAGGATGGTTTTCCCTAAATTTCGTGAAATAAGCACGAGTCTGAAATACATCCAAAATGATTTTTTTTTTTCCGTTTTGGTAGAATAGAGACAATTCGAATAACAGCAATGAACTTATTCAGGGAGTATAATAATATTTCCTCTATGATTTAAAGCTTTTGAAATAATCTTAAGGTTTAGTGCAACATGTGTCTTGGAATTTTATCTATTGACAAATCTTGCCAGTCCTTTTAGGGTTTCCCTACTTCATGTTTTTTTATATGTTTTTTGTGATATTTGTCACAAATAATTTTGAAAGAATGAGCATATCAAGCTGGCTTGACCTAGCCACTGAAAGCTAGCTTTGAAATTGAACCTTGAAGTAGCCTGAAAGAAATGAAGTTACCTTAAACCTTGGAGCAAACAAAACATTTGATTTGTAGACACATTTTAGATTTTTAGGTTATTATTGCTATGAGTGGTTTACTTAAAGGGCCAGAATAGGTATTGTCTAGTTGGTATGTATTTAGCAGGTATTTATGAAACTATATCTTTTTTATTTGTCATATTGAAACTTCTTTTTTCCGAGAGCCCAATAGTTAACTATCTCATGCATTATTTTGAAGGCAAAATAGAAGTAATGCTTCCACACACTTCATGTTACAAGCATTCATCGTTTCGTTTGAGGTCCGGTGATATGTTTGGCTCCAGGTTTTTTTCAGCGACTGCTAGATCGACGATCAACAACCATTCTCGAAACTACTACAGTATGACCATATTCTCTGCAACCGCTAAGTGACTTCATGTCCGACTTACAGTAGGTAGCACATGTAGCGCCAAAGATACAGTATGTATCTTTGGACATTGATTCGTTTTGCAGTTCATCGTCACTGCTTCGATATCCTCTTGTCAGGGTGTCATAGTATGTGGCGGAACCACTAGAGTTGTCTGCATTTGACAGGGCTTCGTGAAGGATGGCAGTTTCTACCTCAATTTCGGATGTGCCATAGCCGCCACGATCATATCACTTCCTCTTCAGAAAAAGAAAATCAAAGGTGTTTGTGGTGTGTTTCCGGCTTCCACGATTTATTTTTTCCAAAATGAATTTTTAAAGCACAATTTCTTCGAAAAAGTTTTAGATTTGCTTATTAGTTTTGGCAAGACGAATCTAGCATTAACGATTATTCATCCCCGTATTTATAAGAGGTAATGAAATATCTCATTCAATTAAGTTTTTTCGATGTATATTTCATTATTTTCTTTTCAAAACTTAAGTGACATTCCAAGTTTAAAAACTACCACAGTTGATTAGAGGAACTTATGATTACTAAAACTAGCATTTTTTCAGTGGAAGATAATCCGGGTATTATCCAAAAGGTTGATAGAAATTCCAACGAACATATATGCTGACATCTGAAGAATGACGGATCTTCTATAGACCTCGAATTATTATTACTTTTTTAAGCCCCCAACTATCTTGATCACCATTTCCTAAAAACTCGGTTAATTCATTTTGGGTCTTATTATAGGAAGATGGTATTCAGTGTGACTTTACGTATATTTTAAACTTGGCAAGTAAAAAATAACGAAGTTATGAAGCTTCTGGGCGAAATTTGTCTCTCCGTCGTTTTTAAAAGCAACATCGGCAACATCGTTTTAAAAGCAACCATGTTCATCAGCATGATATGATAACATCAAAGCAGTAAAAAAAAAACACAAAAAACTCTTGGTTTCAATCTATAAATAGTCTCAAGGGAGAAAACATACTATAAACTTTATAAACAACCTCAACTTACCTATGTTGTTCATATGCTTTTACTTTCTAATAATTCCTGCGCACGTACACGATACCATAATAGACGTTAACAAGAAGCAGCGAGTCCGCAATGGCGTAGTGCTAAATTGGAACCGAAAACTTTCAATTTGTGTCTCGTAATAGCCTGACTAATTCTAGTTTAGCAGTACATAGAGACCCAAAATGCCTTGCCTCTTCTTTTAATAACTCCTGACCTTACTTATGGCAAATCTTACTTATGGCCTTTAATATTTAGAAAGTACGTCACATCTTTTTCAGATTTGAAAGTCTCAACATACATTTAACATCTTGGGCTGAAAACAAACATATTTCATAAGTACCTTATGGAGGCTGTTGGAGTGGAAATTTTATCTAGCTTAAACCTTATTCTCCCTGTTTCTTATGTTGATTTTTTTTTCTCGTATGAGGTTTTTCACACGAAAGATTACATTTAGTAAGATGCGTAAGGGCTATTGTCTAAAAAAAAGGTGCAGATAATATGTATGATAGGTTGCAACTAGTGCACGTTGTATTAAGTTTTCTTCCTTTATTTGACAATAAAATATACAGCTGTCAGTAACAAGGGCACCGGCATAAAATTTTCCAGGGGGGGGGGGGGCAGACGCCAAAATAGCAGTGGTGGTTGGGTGACAGGGAATATATTTCAGGGTATTTTTTTGTAGGATAAGTTTATTTTTAAATACTTTTAGGAAAAAAAACTCACAAATAAGAACAATTAAATTGCATGCAAAATGAAACAAAATACAGTAAATTTTAAACAACGAGGATTCCTGGCAAAGCGATCAATTTATTTAATAAATAATATATTTAATTATTTTGCATTTAGTCTTAAAAGAAAATCAGATTCAAACCAAAATTACAGAATGATTTATTGCTTATATAGATTATAACAGATGTAGACTTGTCTTTATGCAATTTCCTACTCCTTAAAATAGTTTACAGAAAGAGTAGATAAACTAAAAAATCATCCTGCCTGCATAGATACCACGTCTTGATTTTATACCGGCCATGTAAAATGTACCTCTTTCATAACAGGACAATTCTCCGCCTCGAACTTAAATCCCTTATATATTCAGACATTTAAAAAAATTACATTACAGCGAAAGAAAAACAAACTTTAATCTTACTGTCCGGATGTCAAATTGACCCTCTTTCTTTTTACTAGCCTATTGAACTAAATGAAATGAACAGGTTAAAAAAAATCGTAACAAAAGAATCTTATGAAATAGTTTGTGATAAAAAACTGGAAGTAAAAAGTGACTTGGGCCAATATTCACCAAAACCAAAAATTAAATTATCTTGACAATTGCTAGACCGACAGTATTGGCTTTTTATGCTAACTAATTAAAAAAACTTATTTCCACAAAATAAGTTTTTCAAAGAAAAGTAAAGAACTCCATTAAACAAAAATGAGCAAAAATAAAATAAAATAATCTACCAAGCGTGAAACTACCACAAATCAGGATCGATAAATAGATGAAACATGCCCATGGTCAGTAAGATAACAAGAGAGGGAAAGGCAGTTTTTGTTGGAAACAAGGAACTAGGTTTAAGCACATGTGCAGATCTTAATCTTGGGACGATTTGCAGAATATGGGGGGTGGGGAATATGAAATACGCATAAGCTATAAGGAGGAGTGGTCCCAAAACATCCAACGAAGATGGTCGAGACCTAAGTAAGTAAGATATGAATTCTACAAAAAAGCAAAAAAGAATTACATTGAAAAATATATAAAATTGTAGGTTGAATACGAAAAAATTCGATATTACATGGGGGAGGCGGATATAAAGCCCCCCTCCTATTGATGCGTGGCTGTATCGGGAATATGTATACCCACTAGCTGTATGCTTATTCCTAAGTGAAAAGCGAAACATTAGCAATCCAGACGTGGTTTTCGGAAACATAATATTATTGTCATATAATGATTTTTGATTAATTGTAACGTCTGTGATAGTGTCTCAAAAAAAAAAAAAAAAAAAAAAATCAAAGTCCCTTTCCTTCTACTACAGTAGCAATCCCCAACCCCTGAGAATGAAAAACCAATTCTACTTAATACCTACTGTGCAGAAATGACTCTCGCCCTGCGATGTGCTGAAAATGCTGCTGTCCCTCCCGTCGAATGCGAATCGGTCTTGAGGTTCCGAACTGGTCACAGAATCCAGACCTGGTTGCGGCCTGCGATCGTGCAAAGCTCTGGTCCCGGGTTTAGAAAGAATATGGAAGTCCCCATGTTGGTTTCGTTAATGCTATAAGACTGCAAACTATGTACAAATTTGGAAAGTGCTTTCCAAAAAACCAAGATTATTTTATAGATAAGCATTCTGAATCATTTAAAGATAACCCACAGAGGGGTAGAAGTTTATAAAAAAGAAGAAAATTGAGAAGTGCAACCACGAAAAAACCAACCCTCGGAAAATGAGTGGAACTAGTAGTTTAGCTCTGAATTTTCTCCGCCCGACCCTGGGCTGGAAATTAAATTTGAACAAGAGTTAGAGTCCCATTTACAGTGCACTTTGAATAATATAGGCTTTGTTGTGTCTGTTTCACAGATTCGATATTTGGTGCAAAAATTAAAAAAAAAGTGCTCAGCAGGTGCTGATCCTATATTTGGCAGTGATCTGGTTTTCGGTACTGATCTTTCACCATCTAGCTTTTTCGTACAAGATAATATTTAAATCTGGTTTAGTGGTCCTGATGTCTTTGGCGTTGGACTAAAAACGCCCGTAATTAAAAAGGAAAAATATCCAAGAACTTGCTCTTCATATCGGCCAATAATCGTCGCGCCAGTTTTTTGCAAATTACTTGAGCTCCTCCTCATTGACCAGGGTAAGGAAGTATGTAGTTCCCCAGATTCCCAGTTTGAATTTAAAAAGAGTGTTGGTCGTGAACATGTACATTGTCTAATTGCAAACCTTCTGCTTGATTCCCATGAGTCTGATGAAACACTACATTTTGCGGGACATGATGTCCGACAAGCTTTTGACTCGGATACACAAATTTTGCTTTCTGCTTCTAAGCGTGGTGTTAATCGCTCTATTATTGTTGTTTTTAGGAAATTGTATAGTAATCTGAAAGTGAAAATTAAGGTGCCACAGGGTCATCATTATTCAAAAGTCTCCAATGAAGTGATTCCCGTACGGAAAGTATTCGGCAGGGAGCAATCATATCGTCCCCGCTGTATAATAACAGCATTATTGAACCTCAGCAGTCATCTTTGATATGTTGCATTTATGATGGTATTGACATTTCACTTGTCAACTATGCTGATGACATTTTTAATATTAGCAGGTACGTGTCACAGATTGAAAATAATTATCGTATTCTGAGCGTGCAATATGAGAAGATAGGCTTAGCCTTCGACCTATCGAAAAGTGATATTATAGTATTTATCCGTAAAGCTATAGAGTCCGGTTCGGTTACCGCTCGTTTTGGTGATACAAAGGTGACTTGTGCTGTACAGTTAACATATTTTGGCCTACCGATTGCATCAGATATTAAGTCTATGCGCAGACTACATATCTCTAATTTCTCCGGGAAAGTTCATAAGGGGTATGGTATATTGGTATGGTGTAAACGTGTGTAGAATCGCCTTGTCCTACCAAGGCTCTTTTGCGCTTTTGTAATGCCATATGTTCTTGCGGTTTCCCCTTTCTGGACAATAATGTGTCTGATAAGGACACGATCCATTCAACGTTTTTCAAATATGAAAAACATGTACTGAATCTGCCCTTGTGGATGAAAAACTCAAGAGTTTCAGAAAAATATAAAATAGCAGACCCCTTTGAAGCGGTTAAAGACCGAATTAGCCGGTTCAAGCGCACATTAGATCCATACCACACTATGTACCGCGCCATAGTACCTCACTAGTGACGCTCTAAATTTATTGTACAGTGTTATTAGAAGTCTTTATTTTCTTTTGTTTATTTGTGTGTGTTTTTGTATTCGTTTTTTCCTTATCTATTTCTTTATACTCCATCTCTGTAATTGTTTACTTGATGATGGGCAATAAAAACCATTCATTGATTCATAAACATTTTTACATAATTTTCTACACAGTTATCACGGGTTCACTCCCTCAAAAGAAATTTCTTTATTTAGACATCGGATTCCTAGGGCATTGTTAATTCCAAGACAAATGTTTTGGCTCCGCGCAGCTTTGTAGATTCCACAATCATTTCCCTTTATCTTTAGCAATTGTATTTCAGATGTATTCTTTGTCTCGTGATATAGCAATCAAATTTCTCAGAAACTGAACTTTTCCGACCTTTGTTTTTCCGTAGGCGGAACCAAAATTTTCTCTTCATAGCAGTCAAATGGTATAGAATGCCTTTCAATAAGGATTTGCTGTTTAACCTATTTAAGGTTTAAGGTCTGGCGTCCAAAGAACAAAGAACGATTGATCCTCATTTCCTGAAATATTAGATGGTGGCACCCAAAACTGCTCAAATTTCTCATCATAATAAATAACCATACCATGACCATTTCACGTCACATGAAAATAAATGGTCATCGTAATAGAAGGATTGAAAAATTACGGAATCCTTTTCAACAAATAAATATAATATATCTGATACAAGTTTCGTTTAACCCCAACAGCTTTTCCTTTGTTAGACATAGTCTATCATTTCGTAAAAATTGATAAGTGAAACATTTATAAGATACAAAGATAATATCTCACCCACAATATAGTCCAACATGTCGATAAATTTGGAACTCGAGAAGCAACAAATAGAAACAGAAGTGTGCACGACTGCAGCGCCAATAATGTAACTCGTCCGTAATTTGATGAGCTGGGCTATGTTCATCTTGGTGCTAGGTGTTATCCCCCGGAAAATTCCCCCACATGCAAAACTGAGCATACACAGAGAAAGTACAAATACACAGAAAATGGGTAATGAAAATAAATAAATAAATGGACTCAAACAGTCCATCAGATTTCCTGAGAAAAAATGCGAACGAAACAAACCAGATCAGTGGGCAACACTTTGGCGTTGCCTAAAAGGTATAGTAAAGAGCTACAAACCTTCAATGTATTATTTTTTAAATTTCTTTTTAGTAAATGCTCTTCATATGGAAGGGGTGGTCGTATCAACTTTGGAAGGGGCTCGTTTGATTGGAAATTGGAATTTCTAGTGCCCTTTTTAAAAGTCAAAAGTGATCGGAGTCCCCCCCCCCCCCTGACACCCTTTTTCCCCAAATCAAGATTTTCAGAGCAATTTTGTACAAAATAGTCCAAAGGTATGAAAAGGTTCAAGGGGAGAATAATAGTTTAATGGAATAAATAGACGATATATTAAAAAAAAATCAATATTAAAATTAATGATAATGATAAAAAATTTTTCTTTCTTATATTGGACGGCAAAATTTCATAAGAATCCCCCTAAACTTTATTGCTGGTTTATCCAGGTGCCCAACCAGAATTGCGGCGAATGACCTGTCGTGTATTCTAGGGGAAATTAGGAATAAATATAAGGCATATTGCTATTGCTCGGGAATTAAAATTTTCTAATTTCAATTCATCTTGGAGTGTCAATAATTCCTTACAAGTAATAGATTCTCTGGCTATAGTTTGAGCAAGAAGGCTGCACTCATTTTATTTCACTATATTATATACAAATCTACCACTTAAATTAATATTTGAAAATTTAAAAAAGATTATTAAGAAAGCTTTCCTTTTGTCCAGTTTTTTTTTTTTTTTAAGATTGACACTTATAATAAGAAGGCTAGACGGACTAACTTCTTTAATAGTATTATTAGTTCAAGATGCTATATCTTGGGCGTGATATATGATTTACTTTTGTAAAGTTTAATGGTAATTTATATTAGCAAATTTTTGGATTTCCTAGGGGGGGGGGGTAATGCCAGTCCAATTATAGCGGACTTGGTTTTAAGCCAGTGTGAATACGAGTACATGATTAATAAAAAGATCCCAAGTAATGTTAATATTCGCTTTCAAATAACAAAAGATATTTAGACGTTCTTCTGGTGATAAATTGTGAAGAGGTTATGGATATTTCGAATATTATTTACTCACCAGAGTTGATCCTGGAACCGAGCTATCGGAAAGGCGATTATGACCACATTTAGATTTAGATATTAATGTTTATCATAATAATAAATTAGCTTTTAAAATATATAATAAAACAGACGATTTTAATTTTGAAGTAGTCAATTTCCCATTCCTTAAAAGTAATATACATTCAAATATCACATATTTAGCTTTTTGTTCCCAACTTTTTAGATATGCGAGAATTTGCAGTAATTACATTGATTTAAAAATAGAAGTCAAATACTTAGCCATAAATTAATCTTAAGAGGTTTTTCCGCCAATAAATTTATTTTGCAATTTAAGAAGACATAGTTTTCAGTATAATGAACTTTTAAATAAGTATAATAAAAGTTATCAAGAAGTATTGAATGATATTCTGATGTAACTTTTTTGATGTATTTTTTTCCATAATTTTTTAAATTAGGGTAAGTTTCAACTCAAGCAGGTGTTTTGTTACAGGTGGATAGGGTGAAATAATTTCTTGGAAGGTTTTGCATGAAAGTGAATGGGGATTTTTTGACGGATGGTTGTTATGCAAATAGGGGCGTAAATTAGCCCGGATGGTATTCTTTAAAATTAGTGTATACATTATTTCGAATTAGTTCTCAGTGAATGGTGGTGATGGAAGATGCTCAAAATTGGAGGGTGTATAATTTTTGTTATTTTTTTTTTTTTTATATATTTCTCAGGTGACACTACACAAGGTATGCCATAAATCCTTATGGCAGGCGCGCTCACTTGCTAGGGTCAAGAATTTAAAGCACCGAAACCCATATTGGCAAGTGTGCATTCCTCTGAGCCATAAATTAATTAGATTTAATTAGAATATTCTATTAGATTTAAGTTGTTTTTGCTTGTAGTTGTACCAAGGCTTGCATTTATTAATGTTAACTTTGCTCGATTTTGGACATGATTACTTGGCTAATTTTTTTTTTCAATTTATAACTGGGATTTATTTTACTTTATACATAAAAACAAACAAACAAAATACCCCCAGAAGCAAGCTTGTGCGGGGGTAATCCCTTCTAGACGCATAAAAAATCATAATAACAAAATAATATCCAAAATAATAACTCTTTTCAGTTAATATAAATACAAATACAAGTTCTGCCCTCCAACTCAAAGACTCATACTAACATACTATACATAGCCACCTGACAATAATCACGTACCCCCCCCCCTTTTTAACCAATTCATTAAAAATAATAAATTACTAAACAATACGATCTCAATAAACTACGGAACAGCAGCAGGTCATCCACACATTTAAGTTCCACTGGTAAACTATTCCAAGCACTCGGACCGGCATGACTGGTTATACTGTTTTGTCCTAGGTGATTGAATGACCTTGTTCAAGTGCTCGTTTATCTCAATAACTAAATTAGGGAAACAGTTTTTTTTTACCAACTAATTACCTGTAATACATTATATGAATCCAGGTTGGATCCAGTGCAGGTCGAGGAATCGCTAAATAATTTTTCGCGGACAGACTGTAACCCCGGTCCAGATTTTTAACCTGATAATTATTTGGGGATTTAATTTTGTAGGTGGGTGCCATTAATGTTGGTAGCTAAGGCACTATATTAAGGTCTTGGCTTACGTTTCTGGTAGTTAGATAGGTCTTATTGTTGGCGGAAATGGGCTTGATTTTCGAATATGTTTCGGATTTCGTTTTGTATGTCGTTATGGTTCAATTTTTTTTTTTTATCTTTTATTGAATAAAAAGGATAATAGTAATATTCAAAGCGGTCTACCGGATAATGGTAAATGTTCCGGTCGTTGTTTTCTTTTCGAGATTATTTCACCACTCGGGATTTCGTTAAAAACACTTTATATAATTAAAAATTTCAATGTTTTCTTCCGGGTAATGTAAATTGTAAAATAACTAATATTATTTATCCATTAGAATGTAAAATCTGTTATTTACAATATGTGAGGGGAAGTATTAACAACATGTATATGGGATTTTCGGGACACAAAAGCACAATTTACGTGAAAAAACTAATAATTATCTAGTACAACACTGTAATAATGGTACCTGCTCTTTAACTAATTTAACTATTACAATTTTTGAAAATTTGAATTTAAATAATTTAACTAAAGAAGAGAAAAATAATAAATTGCGTAAACGCGAGGATTATTGGATACATTTTCTTATTTATTTTGTTTAACCAAATAATTGCCTGTAATACATTATATAAGGTTTTTGTGGAAAGGCTGGTCGTATGAACTTTGAAGGGGGCTAATTCGATTGGAAATCGAAAATTATAGTGTCCTTCTTAAGAGTCAAAAGGGATTGGAGGGCAAACAGTCCCCCGCGCCCTTTTGTTCTAAATAGTCCAAAGGTCGAATAACTATGCCTCTGGGGTTGGCAAGTCTCCCCAGTCCGTGGTGCAGGGGGTTTAAGTTATGGAAGGGGTGGTCGTATGAACTTTGGAGGGGGTTCATTCGATTGGAAATTGAAACTTCTAGTGCCCTTTTAAGAGTCAAAAGTGATCGGACAGCAACAGGCCCCTCGGAATATATATTGGACCTTTGAATTATGATGAAACAAATGGCTGTCTCAACATTTCATTCGGATGTTTTTTGGGGAAAAGGGACATGGGAAAGGGGATAATTGCCCTCCAATCTATTTGGTGACTTAAAAAGGCACTAAAGCTTTTAATTTTTGCTCGAATGAGCCCTCTCCCGATCTTCCAGAACACTTGGTTAGATACGATCATTTCTGGAGAAAAAATACAAAAAAAAAAAACAAAAAAACAGCACACGACCGTGATCTTTCTTCGGCAAACAAATAAAAGATTCCAAAATTTTTTAGATGAGAGCTTGAAACCTCTACAGTAGGGATTGATGATCGCTTTGTAGTTAGGGAAGGGGCACATGTCTCAAAGGGTGCATTTTAATACAGAAACATCCTAACTCTCATTGAGCCTTCAGATAAATACATAACTAGTTCTAGGGAAGGGGGTGGAGGTAGAAATTAATATATAATCGCTCTTGATTTCCGTAAATATTTCTGATCTACGCCGTTATTACGAAAGTAAAAAGTAACATTAAACCACAAAACGAGCAGAATTTACTCCGTAGAGGTGAGGGGATACTCTCCCCTCATGCTCAACCTCCTTCTGTAGTCGCAGAAACTTTGGAGAATGCTCATTCGATCGGAAATTGAGAGTTCTAGTCCTTTTTTTAAAGCCTAAAGTGATTGAAGACCAACCAACCCCTTTCCTAGAACCATTTTTGATATGTGGTCATTTTTACGTGTGGCGAAATTTTCCATAGGGGAGGGATATTTCTGGGTAGAGAATGTTCTGGAGGGGGGGCGGCCTTTGTTCAGATTACAGATATAATTTATACAACTGGCCAATCAGAGAGAAGAATGGGGGCATATGTTTTTGAAATAGAAAATACACAAGGCTGGAATAACAGTTTTCATACCTATTCTGAACCTTATACAAGATGTAAAGACATAGTATTAATTGGAAACGCTCTGGAAGAAATTGTTGTTGATCTACGCTTTTCAAATCAAGTTCTTGGTCTTTAAATTGTCGCTCCTGTATTGACATTTCCGAAGAAGACGGATCACTACTAAACACTGGCTTTTTACGATAAATGTGAATATAATGTGTCTTGGGCTTAAGTTCGAAGACGTTCTCAAGAAGATATATAAATTTTATTTAGTGAATACACATTAAAATGCAAAGAGCTTGAGATCCCATGGAGCTTACACCTTCAGTGCATTTCTGGAAAATACAAACCATTATTGCTATAGGGCTCTGGCAATAGGGGTAGTTACCGAGAAACTCAAAGTGAAGCAGCCCCACGATCTGTTTCAGGGGGGGGGAGCAATATTTTCCTTATCGTTTAAATTATACGAATATTTTTAGTGCCAGTTTATCAAATTTAAATGCCAGATTTCTAGTTACATACTATATGTACTGTATTAGGAGATTTTTGGAAAGAGTAAAATGTCAACATGCTCATTTTTTAACCACAATTCCATATATTTTCCTCAGGAGGGGTGAGAAAGATTTCATAAAATTTCAAAATATTAGAATTACATCTGAATATTTTCATTTGCTACGATAAATGTCACTGTTGAACATATGGAAACTGAAAATTGAATACAAAATGAATAGAAAAAAGGGGACTACGACTTAAGAAAGGATTATTCCGGATACTGCAATACAAAGGGCGTTATATTGCGTTTTTTTAAATAATGGAATTTGCAGCTCATTTCCTGAAATTCATCAATTTGCCATGTTCCTCGATCTTATTCTGTTCGTAAGATATTTGCAAATGAGAAAAAGAAATTTCTTATTTGATCAAAAATGAGATTATATCCTTTTTTGTCACTCACAGAAAGAGTTCACAAATATTTTACCAAAATAATCTTATCATATCTTACTAAATTTCCTTACCACAATACTTTTCACTCTATCTTGGATGTCTAATAAAAGAGGTTTCTTTGTAGGAACTCAAAACACATTTGTAAGTTTTTCTGCTCCCCTAAACCTTTATATAATCAAACTTTAAGTGGTTACCACGGCCGTATCCAGAGAGGGGGGGGAGGTATCAGGTTTGACCCTCCCCCCCTCCAAAAAAAAAGTAACACAAATGCATATAAACAATTTTTGATTCGTTTTGATAAAGTTTTTTGTACCCCCCCTCCGAACGAAACTCCTGGATACGGCCTTGGTTGTTGTATTATTAATGTTGTATGTTATTATTAGCATGTTATATAATATTATTGGTACATTATATATATACTGTTATTATATTATTACATATTATACTATTATTACAGTTTATTATGTTATTAGTATATTATATTAGTGTTGTAATGTTTTATGACTTAAACTTAGTATAAAAATTTTCGTCTAGTGACTAATGGTCTGCATAGCGCAGGTACTGATCTCGTTATTCACTGCCTTAAGTCAGGAGTACAATGCGTGGTTGGGTCAAATCATCCGACGCTTCCCGTGTTTTCCCCCCTGATTTCTCCAGGTACCCATTTAGAGCTGGGTCGACTTTGGCTGAGCTTGTAGAGTCACGCCGCTGACTCCCGTTCCAAACTAAATAACCAGCGACACCAGCGAACCCCTTGTCTATAAGTTGTATTATAGTCTATAATAATACTAAGTAGTATAGACTTATAAGTATAGTCTATAGATTATAGTCTTATAGTCTATAAGTTGTATTGTTTATGTAATATAACACTTTTAGAATTATTGTATCTGATTTGGCGTACAATACACTAAAGGGTATACAGCACAGGATCCAGATGCAAAAAACTCCATGGGCAATTAGTACATGGGGTTTTAAGTTTACACATAAACATTTCTCTTTTTCTGTTCTTATTTTGAATAGAACTGAGCGATTTTTAACGGGCATGTTTTGTAGAAGGAACTTACCTGAAAACCTAACTACTAGGGCCCGCACAGAGAACCAGAACCATCATATATAACAAATCGTATGACTCAAACGCTTTTCGATCCTTCAACTGGTTTAAAATTTCACACAGACGATCCAATCGGCTTTTAGAAAGCATGTCTATTCAAATCTGTTAAAATGTATAAACTAGACTTTTGTTTTTGACGTTCATTTTGTAAATAAAATAATTGGCTTGAATACAAGTATTTGTCACAAATTTTCTCACTTTTTGTTACAGTATTATAAAAAACTCATATTTCTGGCCCTCTATGGTACCACTTTTTTTAACAATGAAATATTTCTTTTTATCTTAACATTCATAAAAATTTTTTTCCTCAACAGATCAAAAGTAAATTTATTTCTGGGGAAGTAAAAAAAAAGAAAAAAAAAACAAGACAAAAAAGATAAAAAGAATCAACTTAAGCTTGAAGTCAAATCTGAACTTTTCTTCGATGGTATAATTTGAAATCGCTTATTCCCTTGGGAGCCTTGAGCCATTTGAATCACCCTAATTTCTGGTTTTGCACCATTTACTACAGTTCCAGTTTTTAACCTCTGGTAGTGAACTACATTTGACTTTTTGACTAAATGATCCGTATTTGGTTTAGATATAATTGGTCCTCCAGGAGCAGTGGTGGATGTGTCGATTGAACTGCCAATTCTGCCGTAGCCTGTCCGAGGAACTCTGTGGATCATCGACACTTTCCCTTTATTTTGACCTGAAAATAATTCCTAGGGGATTAAAAGTATTTTAAAAATACGTTCATGGATACACCACATAACTAATTAAATGTCCTAACCATATGTTCCATGTCAATGCTAAGGGTTCTACAAAATTAATGGCAATTTTTTAATGCATTGCGATATTTCCGTCCGGTTCTAAAAGGCTTATGAGAATTACAATTAGCATAAACATCTTTACCGGTTGTAGAACGTACACGACCGAGCCAAGAGGAGCGAGGGGGTCCTGTGTTAACTTCACCTGTCCCCCTAAAAAAGTTGAACACACACGAGTAAATAATACAAAATACCAATTTGTTGTATTGTAACTGTTACAAAAACATTTTTAACCCCCTCCTCCAATTGAGTAGTTTGAACAGTCTGGGTACTCTGCATCCAAGAGCTATGTTCACACTTTTATTTTCCCACCGGAAATTTCCTTCTTTCTTACCCTCTTTCCAAGAATTAAATAATATTTAGGTACGTTCATGATAGCACCTCTCAAGAAGGCGACATGAAGGAGATTCGACAGCCTCAGGCGGCTTAACGCTGCAATGACCATTTATCAGTAATATTGAACTGGTTACCCCAGAGAAAGAAAGCGCTAAAGACTTATTTGCACCATTCCCCCAAGACAAATCCTAGGTGCATGTCAAATGACTTAAAATCAACATGAGTTAAACAAACGGCATGGGCCTTTTTTTTACTCAGGAGGGGAATATGCCACCAAGAGGGGGCGATATTCATCTGTCTTAAATAACGCAGCTCAACGTGTCACGTGACCTTTTTTAGAAACTCAAACCTAAGTGAAATTTTTCAGTGGTAACTGGTAACTGTCCAATAGACACAAAAAAAAAAAAAAAAAAAAAAAAAAAAAAAAAAAAAAAAAAAAAAGCGCCAAAATATACCTTGAAATTATAGTGAAAAAGTGAACTAGAACACTAGCTACAATATTAGTGGATGGGTTTAACAGAAGTGCAATATAACTGCTGAAGTTCCAATTTCTGAAACACACTTACTGTATCTGCTAGTAAGTGTTACTCTCTTAAGGCAAAAAAAAAAAAAAAAAAAAAAAAAAAAAAACCCAGAAACGTCTGTTATATCATCTCTTGTCAAAAAATCCATGTGTTATATCTTCTTGTATATAAAAATGAAGTTTTTTTTGTCAAAAATTGTATTATATATAAAATATTATGTTTTGATAATTACAAAAGGCACTAGATATTCAACAGGCAATTTAATTTCAAAAGAGCCCTTAAACAGCTTTCTATGTTGTGCAAGTGCCCCGCTTGGAGAGGATATAAAAAAAGACATCAGAGCTATCAATGCAAAAAAGTTATTTCCCTTGTTGTTCAAGGTGGAGGGGGCTGGAAGTTTCCAGTATGGGATTTTCAGCAACTCCGAACACCAGCTTAACTGACGTTCTATGTCAATGCTAAGGGTTCTACAAAATTAATGGCAATTTTTTAATGCATTGCGATATTTCCGTCCGGTTCTAAAAGGCTTATGAGAATTACAATTAGCATAAACATCTTTACCGGTTGTAGAACGTACACGATCGAGCCAAGAGGGGGGGGGGTCCTGTGTTAACTTCACTTGTCCCCCTTAAAAAGTTGAACACACACGAGTAAATAATACAAAATACCAATTTGCTGTATTGTAACTGTTACAAAAACATTTTTAACCCCCTCCTCCAATTGAGTAGTTTGAACAGTCTGGGTACTCTGCATCCAAGAGCTATGTTCACACTTTTATTTTCCCACCGGAAATTTCCTTCTTTCTTACCCTCTTTCCAAGAATTAAATAATATTTAGGTACGTTCATGATAGCACCTCTCAAGAAGGCGACATGAAGGAGATTCGACAGCCTCAGGCGGCTTAACGCTGCAATGACCATTTATCAGTAGTAATGAACTGGTTACCCCAGAGAAAGAAAGGGCTAAAGACTTATTTTCACCATTCCCCCGAGACAAATCCTAGGTGCATGTCAAATGACTTAAAATCAACATGAGTTAATCAAACGGCATGGGCCTTTTTTTTTACTCTGGAGGGGAATATGCCACCAAGAGGGGGCGGTATTCATCTGTCTTAAATAACGCAGCTCAACGTGTCATGTGACCCTTTTTAGAAACTCAAACCTAAGTGAAATTTTTCAGTGGTAACTGGTAACTGTCCAACAGACAAAAAAAAAAAAAAAAAAAAAAAAAAAAAAAAAAAAAAACCGTCAAAATATACCTTGAAATTATAGTGAAAAAGTGAACTAGAACACTAACTACAATATTAGTGGATGGGTTTAACAGAAGTGCAATATAACTGCTGAAGTTCCAATTTCTGAAACACACTTACTGTATCTGCTAGTAAGTGTTACTCTCTTAAGGCTAAAAAAAAAAAAATCAGAAGATACGTCTGTTATATCATCTCTTGTCAAAAAATACATGTGTTATATCATCTTGTATATAAAAATGAAGTTTTTTTTGTCAAAAATTGCATTATATTTTAAATATTATGTTTTGATAATTACAAAAGGCACTAGATATTCAACAGGCAATTTAATTTCAAACGAGCCCTTTAACAGCATTCTATGTTGTGCAAGTGCCCCGCTTGGAGAGGATATACAAAAAAGACATCAGAGCTATCAATGCAAAAGTGATTTCCCTTGTTGTTCAAGGTGGAGGGGGCTGGAAGTTTCCAGTATAGGGTTTTCAGCAACGGTGATTTCAATGATGTAGTTTCTGATTCGATCCGATGCCATTTTGAAGGGGTTTCAGACTCATTTTCAAAATTCCTGTAAATTTGATTTTAAAATAATATTTTCTATTAAGAATAATCGAAATAATCGTTACAATACCTAAAGAAAAAAGATTTTTTTGCACTAGCCAGTTTTCTTTACAGCCCTGTTATTAATTTTCGGTTACTATGGGCCGTTGTTCGTTCTTTTCTAGGTTGCAGCTACTTTCTTTAGGCTTTGATTATTTTCTTTTTCTACTTCTTTCTTTCTTCTTTATGTAGAATTTTTGCTTTCTTGTTTTTTCGCGTTCTTTTTCACAGTTTGTAATATCCACAGAGGCTAAGCAGCTGTAATTGTTCCATTCTCTGTTCCTTTACCAGACACCAGAAGCCTTCCGTCGGATGATGATCTAATTACCCTGGTTTCTATTTTGTTGAAGTTGTTCTATTTCAAATAAATTATTTTTTCTTTAATGATTGATTGAAAACCCCTATTACAACCACTCTAGACAATCTTTTATTATAACCTATTCTTTTCACTTAGAAAAATATTCTAATTAAATTAATGTTTTATTAATTCAGTAAATTTATAAAATAATTAATTAAACTTTAATTATTCTTTTGAACTAATGAAAAATAATTTCATTATTACTCTTTTATTATAACCGATTCCTTTATTATCCCTATTCCTTTTATTTATTATATTCTTTTATTGTGTATAGTATAAGTATATATTGCTTCGGACGATTATTGTTTCGTAGTGATATTTCCTAATGATTTTTTTCTTTCATATTTCCTATTACTCCGCAGTGGTCACAGTGTCTTGTTGTGGTCACTTGTGGGTTACAAAAAAAAGATGTGTGGAGGGAATGTTTGTACCAGGCAACAAAAATTAAATTAGTATAAACGAAAATACGAAACCCGAAAACATCAAACTCATTAGAAACATAATTATATTACAGATGCTATTCCAATATTTTTAGTAGCATAGTATAGTACACTAATATAGTATAGAATAGTTCTTAGAGGTATATCCTCAGTATTACAATACTAATAAGACGATATTTTCTAAAACCTATTATAATCTCACCTCGATGCCTCAATTCCGATTAGATTTCCAATTCCAAAAATTTGTACATAGCCATTTCTATCTGTTAATCAGATAATTGCTGAAATTTCATTTAACTGATAACTGAATAAAAGAGTATGGGTAACTTACAATAGCGGGAACTTGCAGTAATGTCGACAAAACAGTCAAAGTCATCTAGCGTTTGACGACCCTTGCCATTTTTTTCAGTGTAATGATAATAATAATTAATTTAATTTGTGTAGTAGGTAAAATTAGTGTAGTAATCAGTGTCTGATCTCGGTTCCTGACAGAAAAACGATTGTAAAGCTTGAAAAAATTTCAAGTCTCGCCAAACGCTAGATGGCGTTAAGTTTTTTTGCTAACTATACTCTTTGAACTGAATGTTGTCTTAGGGTCATAGTCTAGGCCTTAAATTACCTGCAAAACCAAGCTATATGATATACCCTGGCGCGGATAAACCATTAGAGGTTGTTCGTAGCATTTGTTTCCTATTTACTAGGGGGAAGAGTAAGAAAGATGAATAGAGAAAACAGACAATTATTATCGGGAAAACAGACATTTTCGGGGAAAGGTTTTCGTGGGGAGGGTTTCCGGGGATGAACTTTCAAAGAGAAACTTTCAAAGGGGGATTTTACCAGAATTCTTATACTTTATTCCTTTTATTTGAATTACTTTCTTTTTGCCAATTCAATTTTATATGTGGAAATATTCAGGAGAGATTGCCCGGGTAAAATTTTAAAGAGGTTGAAATTTTGGGGGAATTTTTCCGTGGCAGAAGTTCTCCATTGGGGAATTTTCCGCGGTAGAAACTTTCCATTGGGACGAGAGAATTTTCCACAAAAGAAACTTTCTATTGGGACAATGAGAGGGAGAATTTACAGGAAGAAACTTCTACAGAGGGAGGATTTTCGGCATGGTTTGAAGAACGATTAGAAAAAAAAAGAAAGTCTTTTTCAAATGAAAAAAAAAACAATTCTTTTTCAAATGAAAGTAGGCTAAAAAGAATTTTTCATGCGGAATTCTCCACAAGATATTCTTTGAGGGTAATTTTCAGCGGAGTGGAATTTCCTGGGGGAAGGGGGATCTTACGCGGGAGGAACTTTCCAAGGAGGAATTTTCGTGGGGACGGGAAAGAATTAACAGAGAGGTTGTGACTTAACTGCTAAGGTGGAATTGCAATTGTTACAGAGAAAAATTGTGGTTACTTGCTACTATCTTACTTATCATTTAATTGAGAACCTGTCTATAAAACATAAAAAGAACCGAGTATATATGAAAAAAAAAGAAAGAAAACAAACTCCAGCAAAATCAAGAAAAAAATTCAACAAATCAAATAGAAACTAAAAACAACAAGTGACCTATTTTTGTCTTTTTATGTTTTTCACACATTTTTGAAACTGTGATCTTTGGGCCGGTATGCTCTATTCGTTAATCAATCTTGAATTACGTATTCATCGTGGTATGTGGAGCAGATGGTGAAACGGAAGGTGGAAAGGCTTTCTGATGTTTCAGCTTTAGTGAAAATCTTCTAGAAAGAAATAACATACAGGATAGGAGACAGCGTGATAGCGTTATATAACTTTTGCACTTTTACAACAAGGCCTTTGCCCCCTGCCGGTATTTCAAGGGCGAAGCTAAGATCCTAAGACAGCGTGCAGTTATCAATTACATAAAATTTCAGCAATTATCTGATTAACAGGCAGAAATGATTATATACCATAGTTCCAGTGGTTTATTCATGCCAAAACCTGCTGTGTAGTTTGTTTGTTTTTGCCGTTAATTTAAGAGCAAGGCTAAGACCTTAAGACAGCGTTTTAATATCAAAATTTAAATGGGGGTATAGTGACAAAGATCTGGAGATAAATTTCGCTATATTTTTTTAAACGAATAAATTAAATAAATAAAGAAATTACGTAACTAGAAACATGTAAATATACGCTGAGCCCCCTCCCCCCCGGCGTGCGTCCCTTAATAGACTGTAAACAAGATAGAAATAACCAGATAATCATATGCCGTTAATCGGGAGCATAATATAGATAAGACCAGCAAAAATTCGGGTCGTTGAGTAATTAATATTGCAATGAATATAATTAAAATATAACTGTTAAATGTGCCCCTAAAAAGTTATTTTTCCCTTCTTATAATTGTGTGACAGAAGGATTTTTGACCCATAATTAGATTTTGGGAGAAGCGTAGTGAAATTTTCCTTGCAATGTCAATAGTGAAACCATTCTTTTAATCATTGTTCTGTTGGATTTACTCCGGTGATTTTCAAAGCTGTTCCTTATCCAATTTTAGCGTAAATACTGTCAAGGTCAGTTTTGTGTTCTACAAGCTTGCAAGCTGGAACCACATTTAAGATCATTAGAACGCTACCCGGCAATAGTATGTAAAAACAGTATCACATGGACCCATGACAAAAACAACAACAACGAAATATCACATTTTGGCAGTCATGGACTAGAAAGTTCTGTAAGTGGGTTCTTGAGTATCGAAAAATTGATGATGCAATTTTCACTAAGATTGTACCTATTTTTTTTAACTTATACAAATCGCTTATGCTAATAACCTATGAGTAATTTGTGCCGGGACATACCCCTAAAACCTCTAGGTGGGGGCTCATGCCTGAAAGACCCATTTCATCCACATCCCTCTCCTAAGAAAAAACTTCTGATGAGTACCCTTCAACTTAATTGAGTTTTGCGTGTTCGGAATTATCATTTTAGGGGGCCAATGCCCCGGCAATCGACGCCCCTGAGAAAAAGTACTGGCAACTTACCATTTAGCGCTCTTAATTGACTCTCAGTAACTCTGACAACTTTCCTATTTTCTAAGCTTGAAATTGGCCTAATTGTTGGAATGATCTGCTTCTTAACAGGAGGACAACCAGCCTTAAAAAAAAAGAATTATTTTTACATCAAAGCCGACGCAAGGAAAACAGTGGTCACAGAAGGTCTACCGTGACAACCCCTCACCAAAGTGGTAGATTTGGTCTGCGCTATATGAATTACCGTTTCAACAATAGCAATTTAGCGTACTCGCTTACCCCCTCCATACAATTCATATTACAGTCCAGTGCGGATTTCCAGTGTGCCCGTTTCAGCACAGGTTTCCCCAGATTCCAGTGTGTATACGAAGATAAAAAATTTAGTAGTCTTCGTCACTAAAATATTTAGTTGGAGGTGGCACATTTCACAAAAGGAAAATGAATTTCAGAAAGTTTAATTTAAGACAATATCCACATATCCACTCAGAAGCTTCAGTATTTAAATCACAGTTTATATAATTATCCAGTAAGTTTACCGCAGATGATTTCTGGCTCTTCATTCTCGGTGCGAACAAAAAGCTTCTCCCACTTATTTCTGCACTTATTGTCCACTTATTGGTATGCCGGCCAAGTGGTTTTGTCAGTAATTGTTTCGTAGGTGATTATTCTTTGTCTACAAGTGAAAAGATCTAATGCCGCTTATGTTTATATCTGCAAAAACGTTCTCTGGAGCACTCGCACCTCGGTCTGGGTTTTTATAATGGGTGAGATAGGGAAAGATCATACTGGATAATTATATAAACTATGATTTAAATGAACTAAGTCAAGCTGTCAAAAAAAAGGAAAAAAGAAGAGAAATACAGATATAACGGATTCTCCTCTTTTATGTTAAAACGACAGAAGAATTTACTATTAAATATTTTATTTCTTTTTTTATATCTTTCAGTGGGGATTTATTTACTTTTACATCCATGAAGAGGAAAGAAAGGGAAGCAGGGATTTGATTTGGGAAATAAGAGGCAAATTAGCCTTGGCATAGTATTAAAAAAGAAAAAAAAGATAAAAGCCCAATTAGTGGTACAATAAATCGGCCTGCCAATAAAAATTAACTCCCCATCCCTAAAAATCAAGATCATACGCAATGAGGATTATGCCTCGTAAATGAAAAATTTCATGTAGAATGAATAATCTGACGTATTTTCTGGTGTCCGAATCTGCCTTTATAAATGCTGAAATGTGTAAGGTTTTTGTGTGTCTCCCTTAGTGGTGAACTTAAGCATCTTCAATGTATTCCATGATTTTTCTGTTTTTTATAGTGTAAATTCAAATCTGTCTCCTTAAGCGGTGTAGCACGTAAGGCGTTGGGTAACCCCCCGCCCTTTGTCGCAAACTTTCCACATCTCCCATGTATTACACTATTTGTTATGTTTTTTTTTTAAAATATAGAATCTAAATCTGTCTCATTAAAGGCTATAATGATATAGTACGGAATAGAGACAGGTGCAGGCCTCCCGCTAGATTTTTTTTGTGAAAAATATGATCTTTTGACCACAAAAATATGAACTTTAGGAACTTTTGATTGCGCTTTTTATGAACCAATTATGAACCTAAATTTACGATATGTGCACCTCAAAAACTGTCCGTGGACACAAAAAGTGGCAGTTGGTGTTTTCATCACTGGTGCACATATTCTTTTTTTTTTTTTTTTTGTCGTTCATGAGTTCAGTTAAATGCTTTTAATTTGTATAAAAGCACAAAATACAGCAGTACAATATACACCAGTACAAAATACTCCACTCTACTTGTTCCTTTTGGAAAAGTAATGACGAAATTAAGGACGACTTTCGTTCCGCCGAATTAAGGCACGCAGTTCACTCCAAATTGAACAGCTCTCAGGTAACAGGGACTAACTCGGGCCTGTTTTCAAACTTCTTTAGAACGTCAGAGACTATCAGTCTCGCATTGAGCATTTTCACTTTCATCTATGATTTTTCCTCGGTCATGATCCGTCCTGACATTGAAAAATCACGTTCAACGTCAGCGTTCCTATGCAACATGCAGAGAGCTGCTTTTACTATCTTTGAAAAAAGGTGATATTTTGTCTCTTCTTGTTGGTTTTTCAGATTAAAAACCGCGTCCCATAAAACATCAATCCTCGATGAAGTCAAGTTCTTAGGCAAACTCGGTTCCAGCTGGAGCAAGTTCCATTCGTCACTGGCAGCTTCAGTATTCACACGGAAAGGCATAATTTCAAGGATTTTCACAAATTCGCTTGTTCTTGTCTCAGGATTCGAATCATCCAGCCGCAGGCATCGGAAATGCTGAAGGGCACTTTGACCAAGTGATTTATCTTCAATATGGCAGCAAGCAGTTCTGGCACTACTCCTGAAGTTCAGATCATCAACTTTTTGTACCTTCGACAGGCATTCTTCCACATCATCACCGCATGCTACTTTATCGGATGGAAGAACATCTCCGCTTGAATGGGAAATTTCAGAATTTTTTTTTTTCCTTCTGAATATCAGTCAAAGCACTTAGCTTGACAAACCGGCTGGCGGTCATCATTACTAATCGGCGCATTTCGTCATACAGAATGTGGATAAGTGGTTCTTCACTTTGAAACAACTCTGTGAACTGAGCAAATAGCTTTCCAAAAGATAAGACAAAGAGGACTAATGATTTGGTTGTCGTATCTCTCGGTATCCGCTAGACTTCATCAATTCTGGTCTTTTTTTAGGGATGAATTTCAGGAATACTCATCGAGAGTATTCAATTGCTCATCAAGTGGGAAAATTTAGATCCGTGATGGTCCAAACCTTTCAAAAAAGCGTTGTGGACTATGTGTATATTGCATGTCCCAATGTCAGCTAGGCCTCGATCGCTGCGTACAGTTCTAACTTCGGAATAAAATAACCTCCAAACTTTCTTGTTGACATTAGGTCCGTCACTTCCCAGCATCAAGACTTGACGGAGATCAACATTAGCATCCTTTAGAGCTTGCAATAGGTGCTGGTGTAAATCTTCGGCTTTTGCGTGTCCTATGAAAAAGAACTGTAGGTGGCGTACAAAGACTCTTTCTTCGGTCTCCGACCAGTGTCTAATCATGATATTCAGCTCCTTTGCACCTTTGGCATTTGTAGTCTCATCGTAAAGCAAAACCAAGTAAGAAGATACAATGTCACGTAGAAAGCCCTTGCGAAAATGGGTCGACAGAGCCTCTGTTATGAGATATGATACCTTGGTCTCTCCAAGTCATAATTCCGCCGACACTTCACCAGCGAACATAGCATTTAAAATGTCCGCAATGCTATTGCAGGAAGCAGCGCTCATATCACTGATGACATTAGTCATGGCCCAAA
Source organism: Artemia sp. Qi Xiang Cuo (assembly GCF_049724085.1). Taxonomy (NCBI): domain Eukaryota; kingdom Metazoa; phylum Arthropoda; class Branchiopoda; order Anostraca; family Artemiidae; genus Artemia; species Artemia sp. Qi Xiang Cuo. The sequence continues at coordinate 19,708,134 of NC_142802.1, read as the reverse complement.
TAAGCTCTGCCTTTAGGACCTGGTCCTTTCTAGAAATCAAATTTATTTCGGGGTTTAACGAGCTAGTTGTCTGCAAGACAAGCTGGAGCCGGTCCAGTTTCGCTCTAAGATTCGAAACATGCTTTTCACCCTCTGAGTGTTGAATTATAGAGTCCCATCCTCAAATGCACATAAAGCTCTTGTTACACATTTTGCAGAAAGCTTCTTCGTCACCCTTAACACTGCCTGCACACCAATCACCGACCAAGCGCTTAGTATTATCCTCTTTTTTTTTCAGCCATGCGCTATTAAACTTGCATCTGCCCATCTTTAGCTCTTGAGCAGCAACCATTGGCACAAAGCAAAAAAAGCATTAATATAGCAGCAAACCTTTGCTAAAAGGAAAAGAGAAAAAGTATTAGTATGAATCCATACAAAAAAAAAGAAAAAGTAAAGAATAATCAATCAACTTGTGATCTTCTGCCAAGAAGTTATGTTACAGCTCACGAGCTTAAATCAACTATTTAGGAATATTAGTACTAGAAAACTCTACGAAGGTAGCAAGGACTCAAGCCTGAAAAAGGAAAAGACTAAAAGATAGCTTAGTATAAGAAGATATAGGGGTAATATATTTGGTTACCCAGGCTGTAGGCTTGTTTCAAATGGTAAGTGGACAAGAAACATAGCTCTAATGTCAAGTAAAGGTAAAAGTTTAACTCGCTTATTCTTAAAGAGTTGTATTAAGGATATAGGGGCAAAGGATATCAAGCTACAAAAGCGTATTTTTGCAAGTAGAATAGAACCTGCTATACATTATGGGACAGAGATATGAACACACGAAAGGGGGATGGAAATGGAGAGGACACAGCTTCATTATTTCAAAAGATTGATAGGGTTAGATAAAAAGTTTAATAGCATTGTTATAAAGGGTGACCTGAGTCTTTTTAGCTTAAGAAATAAACGGTTGGTACACATGATAGGTTACTGGGAAAAAATTATTGCTATGCCAGCTTATCGGTTAACAAAAAATGCTTTCAATGAAATGTTATTGGATAAAAGAAAAAATTCTTGGCCTGTGCATATTAAGAGTATACTAGACAGTTGTGGCCTATCAGGCTGGTGGAAAGATGGCATCGGACCTGGGGTGGAAACAGGATTGATTGCAAAAGCTGTGGAAGTGCTACAAGATCAAGAGATCCAGGTTTGGCAAGAAGACAAGGTTAAGTCAGAATCCTTTGGAATATATAGAAAAAATTAAAGAAGCCTGGGGAGAAGAAATGTATCTAAAATTTGGGCTCCAAAATGATGCTTTAAAATGGGTTTTATCAGTAAGGGGGAATTTTATGTCACTTGGGGGGGGAGAAGAAAGTATTTAGGGAGGGTTAAAATACGGAGTGGTCCCTTCATTTGTCCTATGTGCGGCGAGTCTGAAGATTTAGTACATTTTATGTGTTATTGTGCAGAACTGAAGGTACTGGAAGGAAAATTTTTGGGAGGGACGTCATGCATAGAAGTTGTTTAGAAAATAAATCAGGAAGTAGTTGCAAAGTAGATATTAAAAATATGGGAAATTGTGTGAGTGTGGGGATGAGACTTAGGGAGGGTTTTCTATTGTAGTGTTATTTTCAAAAGTGATCGTACTTACTATGTTTTATGTGTTTTGTTGTATTTGTAATATCCATGGCCCATGGGGCTTTTGTGAGAATAAGAACCAAGTTAGATGTAACAATGTCTATTTGAACAGAAGAAAATGTATGTTCACAAAATATGCAGTGTTACAGTTTGAAACGTTTTAAATAAAACTCTTGCACATACATTTGCTTTGCTTGTCCTTTATAAGGAAAAGAAACAGGAGCCACAAGTGCTTTCCACCTGATGAAAAGAAAAATATGAAATTTATGAACCTTTTTTAAAAATTATGAGCCATTTATGAAACTAGGTTAAAAATAGGAACTTTTTTCATAATTATGAACCCAGTGGGATGCCAGCAATTGTAAAAATATTCAGCATTAGCCCATGCCACGTTTTTGCATGATAATATCTACAGATAGCGTTGTTAGTTGAAGCCACTGGCATGGTTTGAAAGTTTTGAAATGTAGATGGCGTAACAGCCCTGAGTGATGGAAAAACCAATCTCATTTTTAAATATAATATATCAAATATCTCTTGATAGTACAATGGATGAAGCAGCGGCTCCTGATAATTACATCAAAGTTGCACCACGGATCGGATGAAAGTTTCAGACTGACAGTAACCGTATTTATTAAAATAGAAAATCCTGGAAGACAAAACATGTACAAACATGGGCATAACTTTACGATACCTATAACAAATAGCATTCTTCCGAGATTAAGCGTTTGGTTACAAACTCATACCCTCCCCACCTCTTCCTACAAACAAATTCTGAAAAACGACCTCACGGAAGAATCTTTACAAGCTTCTTTAATGCTGTACAATAGGTTTTTTTATAGCGACCTTAAGCAAGAGAAGGTATAAACACATGTTTAACAGTTGTAATAAATATCTTCCCACCCTTCAACCAGCAATGGCAGATTCATATAACATCAAAACACGGTAATCAATCTCACCTCCACTCCAGTTGAAGACATTGCTAGACGACCAGCAGCTGTAAGTATGACTTTGTGTCCACTCGCCACTGCATTTGATACAATATTATTAGGTTCTTCGGGTGTAACAAAAATACCTTCAGACTCTAAAAGCTTCACTGCCGCAGCACTCTCTAAAAGAACCCAAAAAGATTCATATAGTAAAATATTTTCTCATTTTAAATTGCCAAGGACAGTGAAAATGGAATCGGATCATTTTAAATTATTAAGTGGAATTTTGAGGTTTTAGGGACACCCCCCCCCCCTAAAAAAAAAAGATACATATGAAAACCCACCTATCCCACTCATACAAGCTTGGTGCGCAACTACTCAACCCCCGGTATTCGTTAGTTTAACAGGGTTTATTTTTTATAATAGCGTTTTATTTTTATCGAATACACGAGAACGTAATTATGGGAACGAATGCGCTACTGCTCGTCAGTATGACCTCTGAAACTGAAAGTCTTTTTTGAGCAGCCTTTCGATAATTCTAAGTCAACTAGTTGTTTCAAATACACTGGTCGATAATATGTTGGTCGTATTCACGCAAAAGTTGCTGTTATGCGAGGAAAACAGCCAAAAAACCAGCTTTTTCCCGTGGCATGACCTCTCGTTACTTAAAAGGGACTGGTACAAACCCCTTCCAGATAATCTAGGATCATTAGTTCAATAAATCCCGGTAATGAAACCATGGTAAAAGCGTCAACAAATAAATATGTATCCGTGACCATCCCTGTGGAAAAAATTGTATTAATGTAGACACGAGCGTAAAATCTCTGCTTTGGGGGCATATCACAGATATGCTGAGTTTGATAGGAGAATTCAAATTAAGTTCAACCGCCCTCCCCCCTCGGGGGCGTTTCCCCTCTTTTCAAAAATTATGCAAATGTTACGATTTTACCATTAAGTTCACCCCCCCCTCGGGGGTGTTTTCCCCTTTTCTATAATTACGCAAAGGTTCTGATTCTAATAGCTTTTGACATGTAACTTTAAACTTCATGAATTTAGCATTGAAAAGAAAATTCTTTTGGTAAACATTGCTATAAAATTTTTTTTTGAGTTTTGGTTACTACTGTCAAGGGCTGTTCTTTACTAAGTTTGTTACCTCGAACTGTTTGATAAATCAACAATTGAAATTTAACATGAAATATATATAACTATATAAATAAATATAATTACATAATTATAACCATATATATAATACAATCAGATTATTAATTATATTATTTCAATATAATTATTGAAATATATTTACTGAAAAGGAAAACATTTTTAGGACCCTAAAATTGTATGCGTTTAATTATTTATTTTATCCTAGTTTCAACGATATATAATATGCTCACCTTTCTGTTACTAATTTGATGTAAAACGAGGCATTTGCATAGTTTTAGAAATCAAATTTCCCTTCAATCAATTTTTCAAGGAAACCTCAATTTTTTTTGTATATAGTGTCCGAAACATTTTGTTTCTTAATGGCGTAGCAACTGTTTCTTACATTATTTAGACATGAATAATTTTATTTAATGAGCACTTTTCTATACATTTAGACCCTTGCTCTTATATAAAGGCAAACAGTACAAGCATTAGTTTGCCTTCAGAATTTTGTTGAGAAACAATGTTTTTCATTGCAATGGAGAATGACATTTCAATTTCAATCCCAGGTCATGTTTTGCCACAGTAAGGGCCTAAGAGGACCCCATACAAAAAGGTAAAAAGGGGGTCTAGTGACCAACCAATCAATTCCACTCATAAAAAGAACACTAAAAACTGCAATTTAAGTTTAAAAAACCTCTTCCAATACTCTACAACAATTAGTTCGATATGTGCAGCTCTCGTGATCGGAATTAAAGGCTATATAAGGAGGAGGGGGTGTAGAACCTTTCAATCTTACAGGATTACATCTGATCCCGATTTTCAATTCAAAATGTAACAGTATCTTTGTTTTTCTACTAAAATTTATCAACCCACTAGGGCCTATAATATGAGGTGTACATTAAGAACGAAATGCCCATTGGATCTTAAAATTGTTTCATAAAAAATTTCCGTCAAATTCTGACAAGGTATGAATTATCATTACAATACGATTCGCAGACATTTTTTATCATTTGAAAAACCTAATATACTATTTAGAAGAATGGCACTAAGATAACAAGTTGAATAATGCAGAACCAGCCCGCATTTCACAGAAAATGTACGAATTCCTGCTTATATAAGAAACCCTTCATAACTTTGATCCGTTTCCCAAGGGACTGGACGGGCCAAGCTATTTTTATGAAAATGTATTCGATCTTTTTGATTAAAACCACTAACGTGGGATACTGACAAGAGGGATCGTGTGGGCGACAAATGGCCCAAAAACACACTTACTTAGACTTAGTTCCTCCCACACCGTCTGGCGCATAAGGCAACAACGGTGCCTCTCCACAACGACCTCTGAAAAGCTTGAGACCACAGATCTTCCAACGATATCCTCACCAAAGTAGCCTCTTTCTCTAGGGATCGGCCAAGCGTCGTTCTCTGTCGTCCACATCTTGTAATGCCGGGGGTGGGGGGTTGACTCAACACCAAACATCATGGGGGAGCCTGCCATCGCCCATACGGACCATATGACCCCAATATTGCCATCTACTACTTAGGATTTTTTCAAATATTAACGGTTGTTCCGTCCTTTCACGCATGGCGGTGTTCGTAATTTTTTCGGACCAGTGGATCCCCAGGATTCGCCGAAGACAGTTATTTTCGAAACATTGTATTCGTTTCTCAAGCTGTTTCGTCAGTGCTCATGTATCACATCCATAAGTCAGTATAGAGAGGATATTGCTATTTAGGAGTCGGAGTTTGAGCTTCAGAGAGTACGCAGCATTTTTCCAAACTATTCTTAATTTGGTAAAAGCATTGCCTGCACAAGCAATGCGTGCAGTAATTTCACGTTCGAGACTTCCGTCAGATTTGATGAGGCTTCCCAGATAATGGCCCAAAAAAGGCCTTTTTGTCTTCCGATCCCTTTTGGCTCTCAAATAAGGTCCTAGAACTTACAAATTGTCTAAGAATGAGCCTTTTCCCTGAATTCTAAAGCCAACGGACGATATAATCACCTTGGTTGTAAAAAAAAAGCTCAAGAAAAAGCTAAAAAAAAAAAAAAAAAAAAAAAAAATTAAAATATTGAATACTCATGGTTAGAGGCTTAGAAATCCAACTTTAATTGGAAGCCGTATGGGCAGCAGCACATACGTGGTGTGACTGGCTGTTCTCTGTGAATAGCCTAGGCACGTCTTGCGGCACAGGAGGGTCTAAGGTAAGGTAAGAGCTTCGGAAATTCTGAGCGAAAAAGTCATAAAAGGATTTCAATTTGTTTGATTGGAGGGCCAAATACCTACCAACTCCTATACTCCCAACTCTCACACAAAAACATGGTAGATTCCTTTGACATTATTCAGGGATCATCAAGGGAGCGTTTAGTGATTACCTTGTCGAAATCTGAGTTGCCCAAGGATTTTCAATGTATGTGATTCAAGGCCCTAAGTAGAGTTTTTGCACCTATGTTTTGGGCAAAGGGTCATTAGACAGTCACTTAGGGGGCCATCAGTCGCTCAATAGGCATATATATATATATATATATATATATATATATATATATATATATATATATATATATATATATATATATATATATATATATATATATATGTATTAAACTTTTCTTGACAGCGAAAAAAAAAATCCCGAGCCTTCACTAATCTACTTTCAACATCTTCACTGTATCCACCATTTTTACTAATAAAACTACGCGGGTAAAAATAGATAACCACTTGATCGGTATTCTCGTTATCCAACATCACACATTTTCACCTTCATTTATTCTCAGTCTAAGCGACTTGGTCTTCTTAACCTTAACTTTCAAGCCTATTCTTGCGCCCTGAGCTCTCAAAACCTCTAAAAAATCATTCATTTTACTAAAACTTTCATATAGGACGCTTAAATTATCAACATAATCCAAGTCTAGAAGAGATTTACTTTCCCATTTCATTCCGAGCTCTCCCATAGCCTCTGCTGTGCTCCTTAATAAAAAAAATCAATCAAATGATCCATATAAATAGGAATAGAGCACAACCCTGCTTAACTCCTGATTCAATATGAAACCAACAACTATCCTCATTTCTTACCTTAACCACAGCAATGTTATTCTCGTACATACCACCAATCACTTTAATGTATTTATCTGGTATACCATACAACGTTAAGACCTTCACTAAAGCTTTTCTATCGGCGGAATCAAACGCTCGCTCATAATCTATAAGACTAAGGACTAAAGGGGTCTGTTTACTCGGGCACTTCTCAATTATTAGTCTAAGAATAAAAATTTCGTGGATGCATCGTCTCCCCTTCCTTAAACCACACTTCTTATCCCTTAAAACTTTATCCACAGCATCTCTAAGTCTAAAAAGTATCATTAGACTAAGAAATTTACTTTTCCCAGAAACCAGGCTGATGCCTCTATAATTACCGCGCTTACTCTTATCAAGCACGGATCCAGATCCTTAATTTATTTTCGGGGGGGGGGGGGGGTGACAAAAGGCGAACTCGTAACACCCCCCGCCCCCTGTAAAATTTTGTCTAAAATAGTTGCATTAAGGCCGGGCTTGCTATCGACGTAATGTAACGCAACGGGATATCAACTGGCTCACTTTGCCGCTTGCGCAAGGCATTGGAAAAATTTTTCGAGGACGTGGTTACCACTAAACATCGATATCCGTTGACCAATCAGAGGCAACCCCAGTCAAAGAGAAGGTTACGCACTCGTTGCCTGTTGCATTTGGTGAGTTGTAATTTTTCGATTGCTCTTTGATACCATCACGGCGTGGCAAGCTTTCAATAAAAGATGCATGGATAATCTAAGCGTCTGGACACCAACGTGAAAGGCTCCTATAGAAATAGGACAAAAAGAAAATATAGAAAAATCTTCTCTCAAAATACTATGTTCGAGACCGCACCCATTGTTTAAATGACAGTGTTTGAAGATGAGGGGGTTATTTCTAATGTTGTTTCCGGTACTTTTGGCAAAGGTATAGTTGGCCTAATGGTGCCCTGGAACGGGTTTCCACACGTGATAAAAAATAAGTATAACTTGGTCTCATGTCAAGGGAGATGACATATACTCACTTAATTATTGACATAGAGTTGACGGAAGAAATTGAAGAGCGAAATTTCCGACTCCCGATTAGTATGAGGCAACACAAGATTCTTAAATCTCTTTACCATGTAAAGTGAAACATCCAAATGGATGTAAAGACATTTGGCATAAAGAAAGAAACAACCTCGACCCTTATATTAGATGACAAGCCGGTATCTTCATCACAACTCTAAGCTATTTCAGTGCCACCAAATGAGGCAGACATTAGGTTAATGGCAGATGAATTGGCATCATTGTCAGGGTACTTCATATAATGTTGTGTGGCTGCTAGCAATGAGGCAAACATTTATAGCATTGGTGAAGGAATCTTGATTTTGTCAAGTTCAGTGATGAAAATAAGATTATTCCATTTGGACGTATGTATTACGTACACTTCATCCGTACACTGCCAACCTTTGCATGCTTATACAGGCCACAGCTCTGTCACTGTCCAACCTTCTTGTCTTGGGTTTGTACTTCCTTGGACTCTTCCTAACAGCGCAGAAACATTTCAGTCTTGCGTTTATAACACATACCGTCTTTGAACAATTTTATTGCGTTGATATGTTTCATTGTTTTTATTTCAGAAAATGATCAATTTTTCACACCTTATTTCTCGTATATAATACTCAATAGTATAATTTAGGGAACACTCTTCAAAAATTCGCTTGGGGGGGGGGGAAGCGTTCGCCCCCATCCCCCTTGTAACCGTGCTTGACTCTTATCATTTTTCTTTTAGAAAACGTGCTTTGCCTTTTTACAAAATTTTATTCACAATCTTTAGTTATTTATCTCTAACTTCACAACCTCTATGTTTCAAAAACTCTTTTACCACACTATTAGAGCCTGTGGCCTTATTATTTTTAATCCTTTTAATACTGTTTCTAATTCTTCCACGCAAAATAAATCTTCCTTCACTTCAAATGTGTCATAAAAATTTTTAATTCTTTTCTATACCTTTTCTTGAAACTCTCTCACGATTTAGCACAATCTCAAAATGTACTGCCCATTTTTCTTTAACTTTTCCCTTATCACCTGTTGTCCCCTCCTGCTACTATCTTTAACTGGGATAAGTCCAGAGTCACTATTTCTCCTCAAATTTTTAGAATGACAAGACAGTATTTAACTATTATACCACCTGACTGAATCTTCTAGATCTCAAGCAATTTTATCCACGGGCTCCACGTCACACCTCCTGAATTCACATTTTACTGCTTTCTCTACTTCCCTTACATTCGTCTTATTTTTACAAGATCTATCACTCAAACACTTTTTGTACAAGCCCCTCCTCTTTTCTATTAAACATAAAGCCTTTTCACTAATATTCGTAGCTGTGTTTCTAACTTTCGTCCCTAAGACACCATCCACTAATTCACAAACTACTTTCCTGAAATTATTCAATCAATCTTCTACATTGTCTAATTTTATACTTTTTAGTTTAAAATTCAACTGTACCTGGAAATTTTTTCTCACAATCTCATCTTGGAGTCTATCAGCATTATAACTTCTCAGAAGGTAGTTAACCTACCTCAGTTTCAGATGATACCTAGACACTACAAGACGATGACCTTTACTTTTAACGTCAATAACAGCACTCCTATATACTCAAGTATTTCTTATCGATCCTCTTCTGTTTACAATAGCATACTCAATAAGGTTGGCCGTCTTACCATTATGTGCTTACCATGTTCACTTATGGCCATTTAATGTCCATTGGTTATTAACAGGTTATTAAGAGTCTAAAAAAGTTACTCTTTTTTTTCCTATACCAAATTTACTTAGGCTAGGATACCATCTATCCCTATTTCCCTGAACCTGGGAATTAAAATATACTACCATGTTTCTACCTAGGATCCTGTCTATTTACTCCTCTAGCTGCAAGTCACATTCCCCGAGTTACTACTATCCCCATCAGTCGATTCTATAGGAGCATATACTACTATGACTGATACCCTGCATTTTTTAGTCATAAAATGAGCAGCTAGCACTATACTACTAACACCTTCCCGGCCTAGACAAGACTTAGCATCTTTCTTATTCATCATGAGCCCTATTCCCTGCCCACGCATCCTCTCATTCCTGCCTGAGTGAATCAATCCTATACCACCTAATTTTATGCTTCCTACCCCTGGGATATGGGTTTCTGAAACTCCTGATAATTCCAGTTCAAAACGTCTGAAATCACCAGTCAAAATGTCAATACGATAGTTCCTTTTAAACATTGTAACGTTCCAAGTTACAACTTTCATATTACATAAAATATCATTGAAAATGTTATGGCCTCTTTTTACAATTTTTCATTTTGCATTTTAAGCTTTGTAACACAGTTACGTGTTAAAACAAGGGAATTTCAGCTCAAAAGTAAAGGTTTGCTCATGTTTTTTCTAGGAGGCTAAGTTACATACTCAAAGCAATGCTTACCCTTTCTTGAAATCAGATTTCAAATTTCAAGCCTCCGGGGGAGGGAAGATTTAGCTTCGGTCAAACCAGTTAGCAATAAATAAATTTACTAAATGTGTGCTCCAAATGTGATTTATTAGCCAAAATAAAGGATAAATACCCTCCAAAGCCATTGCTGGCACAAAGGGTGTCGAGTGGACGTTTCAGTTTTTTTTTTTTTTTTTTTTTTTTTTTTTTTTTTTTTTTTTTTTACAGGGACAGGTAGCGAGCTAGTCACCCCACCTTGCCGCATTGGTCAGTTTAACAATTTGTCTCTTAGTCTGTATTTATCAGTTTCGTCCAGTACTTTTTTTTAACAGCATCAACTTATTGCACATCCAAAACGTAACTCAAAAGACAAAACACAAGAAAAATAGCTACTATCTACATTTGGCGGAAGGACAGCAATAAATAGCTAGTGACTAATTAGGTACTATTAATTGAACCGTCAGTAGATTTTGTAGGCTAAATCTATACTTTTGGCAGGGGGGGGGGTTGATTCAAGGCCCAGTTGATAACCTTCTCACTATTAGACCCTAAAAAACTTGAAAAAATTAGAGCTGGAAAGAATATACAAACTAAATTGTTGACTCAGAGCAAAAGAAAAAAAAAAGAAAAAAAAGCGCTGTCTGGTGAAGAAATGAAGGCACAGAAATTGTAAATATCTTTGAGTCTGTTATAGCTAGTGCCAGTCCTGAATACAAATGATGCTTTATTTGAGCTCGAATTTGTCACAATAGAGGACAAACCTGTTATAGACTCCTTGGTATGATGGTCAAGTTTGCTTAATTCAGGAAAATCACCCGATTCAGAGAAATCTAAAGGTCCTTGTGCTTTGGACTTCTTGTTGTTAACCAGTTCAGCACGCACTGGAATAGAAAAAAAACATAAAACGTAAAAAGATTATGTGAAAAAATGTGAAAACGATTAAAGAATTTTAAAAAACTAACACTGACGAGAACACGTAAAGTTTTTATTTCATGGACAAGATTACGAAGTTGATATTCCTGTAAGGTTTTGAAGGAAAAAAGAAACATTACCAATTATGCAACTTAGACAACATGAAATTTGACAAATTAAGAGAGAATGCACACTTGACACTAACATTTAAACTCAAACTAAGAAGACAAGGCCGTAGCCAGGGGGGGGGGGTGTTTGACCCCCCCCCTCCCCCCGAAATGTTTGTCTGACTCGTGAAAACGTAACAAAAATGGACACAAACAAATTTTGTATGCGTTTTTTTAGTTTTTTTTTTGTGTAAGCCCCCCCCCCTCAAAATAAAATTGTTTGAGTAAAACCCCCTCCAAAAGAAATCCTTGGTACGGCCTTGTAAGAAGATAAATCTTCCCATAGAATATTCTGATATCATCTGAATACAGATATCACCATTTCTCCTAATATAAGTCGACACTATGCCTCTAGTTTAATCCTCAAATTTGGAACCATCTTAGTTTCATAGGTGGATTTAGGTCAGATCGCAAGTAATATGGGGTTGGGAGGAAGATCAGAGCATTTTTCTTGGGGGTGGGGGAGGGGTTATATCATTAAACTGAATTTTTACGACAATTTTTCTTTGTTTTTTAAGAGGAAAGGTCCTTTGAAGCGATCGCAAGGCAGAAATCACCCCCGTGGAGGTACGACACGGCTTCATACCCTTTCTCTTTATAGTTCTGCTGGAACTACAACCAATATGGTGCACGAATTACACAAAACTTCAGCCTAGAATCGTCTAGTTAGAGACCAAATATTTGAATTTTTCAAAAGTGATCCAACAACTGAATTTTTTTAACAGAAAGCCAAAAGTGATGAAGTTCAACCACTGAACTGACACCTCCTGTTCCCAGAGCCATGGGACCCAACTGCACCTGTTTCCGTGACAGTGAGGCAGTGTGGTCTTTGTCGCTATTTAATAATTTGAGTTTTTCCAGCTTTTCATTGGAGGAAAGAGATACTAGCCTACAAGGCTGTATCCAGTCGGGGGGGTGGAGTTTGGACCCCCCCCCCCCACAAAAAAAAAATTTTTCTGGCCGACTCGTGAAAACGTAACAAAAATGAATATAAACAAATTTTTGATGCGTTTTCTTATAGTTTTTTTTTGTAAAAATCCCACCGAAAAAAAAAAATATTTTGTAACTTTTTCTTCTTGCTTGATTATTTAGTGACTCCAATGCATAATCTCTATGCAATTCTAGCCCCTGTGGCATCTGAGATCGAACCCTAGGTACCGTAGTACCTGAAATAGATCTATTCCCTTGCGCCACTACATGGTAGATCTTTCTTTTTTCTTCTTCTTCTTGTTTGGTTTGTTATGGAGACGCTTTCGCATAATCTTATCACCGGAATCAAATTCCAGGCCCTATAGGCTAGCGGGCTGCTGCGATTGAGTTCGAACTCCGAATGCTGTATTACCAAGCTCAGATCAAACCCAATGCGCCACTACATGACCAAAACATGGTAGATAAAGACACAATTGCAATTTTATATCTAAATAAGGAAGTCTTGAAGTTTATTGTGCTATCAAGCACAGTAAGAAAAAATTAATGGTGATAGGTTGCGACAGCCAATCAATGACAGCAAAAAACAAAACAAATGGATTGAGCGACTGAAACCTTCCTAGAACGCGAAATATAAAAAAGTTAATAACAACAAGCGCTTGAAGACGTTCTTACGATCATATCAACAAATGTGGATGTATTTTGAGGGCACGTTTCGGTTAATAATCATGAGAAATAACAAAAACGCCATTTCTCCCAAAATAGTTATAAATCCACCACTCCAGGTATGCAAAAAGATCAATGACTGGTTTATACCTCCACCGGCAGATTTCGAACTAATTCGAACCAAGAATGAAAAAGTACCTTGTAAAAGATATTTTTATGTTACTATTTCTTACCAGGCGTCTCATGCTATCCCTCCCGTCATTTCATTTATTATTTTATTCATTGTTTTGTATTGGCGTTTCAGTGGGGCATCCCAAAGGCGGCGAATTTTGAAGCTGTTTTTGGCAGTTAAATATTCTTTTAGGAAGAAGAAGAATAGAATTTAGAACTATAAAAAATACACAAATACTTTTAGTGGTCGTGCACTAATATCAATTTATGCACAAAGATAGATTATTTCTACTGTTTCGTAACTGTTAAGCCTAAAGGACAGTAAGTAGTAGAAGTTAGTGATCGGATTAACGACGCTTATTGACTACTAAGGGCCCTGCGTCGGATCTGCAATGTATTGCTAAAGCAATGTTCGCCCTCTGGGTCTTGTATTACCAAACTGAGGTCAAACCCACTGCGCCACCACAGGACAACCTAAAGATCATTTCTGACATTTTCAAATTTTTGAAGTAATTGCCAAAACTCATTTTTAAAGCGCCATTCAATGGGAAGATCAGCACGACAATTTCACACTTCGATCCTTCTGATCTATCTTATTCTGCTGATCGTCCCTTTGAGAACAGCTTACCAAACGGATTTGGCAAGTAACTCAAACATGTGAAGAATGTCAGATACGAATGTCAGAGGCATAACAGCCACGGTTTGTTAACTTTCGACCTTTTTTTTCAATAAATGAATTTCAGCTACACTTGAACTTTCCAGAACTTTAAGATTGACCCAAAAGACAACTGATTAGAAAAAATGAATAAATTATGTATCAAGTTTTCACATTTTTTCTGCTAATAATACAGGTAAATTAGTTTCAGACATGCCAAAGCTAATGATAATAGACAAGTTGTTGTCCCCTGAAATTTAATTATTGTTAGAGACTCTCTTTTAGAAATGAAATAGCTATAAAAAACAACACATTCCCAAATCTGGATTTTTAACACACAAAGACGAACTTGACTCAACTTGTATTTTCTTAGGAAGTGGCCAAAATGTTAAAATAAAAAAAAAAAATACCAGGGCACTATACCCCTCTGAAAAAAAAAAAACCTCCGAAGGACATTAGCAAGGAGTAAAGAAATGAGGTTGGAAGGTGATTAAAGATCAGATTCCTGGGGGTGGGGTTAGACAGCACTACTTCTAGATCTCAATAAAACCAAATACATACCCATTCCTCCACCTGGTAAATATTTATACATAACTTGGAGTGGTTTGGCAACAGAGTTGGCCCTAGCCTGTTGCAATACTTCTTGTATTCGGGCCTGAGATTTGCGTCCATCACAATTTGGTATCATGCCCTTCTCTTCACCAGTGATCCGTATAGCCGGAGCATCCTTTTAAAGATAGAGGAAAAAATAATAAGAAGGAAAATTAAACATATTATAGAATATAAAAGCCAAAGCAGAGGAATTACGAAAAAAGCTGACAGAAACTTTTTCTGTCCCAATTTCAAGGGACATAAATTTTGTCTATAATCATCCACTCTGGCATGTCTAAAAGTAACTTAGTTATAAATATTTGATATTTCTGTTTTTCAGGTTTTCTTTTAAGTCTACAGGGAAAAAGAAATTTAGATTAACACTAGTTTTTGATATTTCTCTTTGTAATGTTCTCATTTGAATAGCATTTCGAGTAGCTAAATTTACAATTTTTTTGCAAGGAGTTTAGATGACGTCACATTCAAAGGAGGGTATAACGGTCTAATTACAACAAAACTTTAAAAAAAACATGACGTCATCCAAGATCCAAGTAATACAATATGATCTAAATAAAAATCACGTTTTAATAGATGGCTAATATTTTATATTACTCTTTTTTATGTTCTCTTTTGAGCTAAACATGGACGATGAAACATCCATTTCAAGTAAGTAATTTTATAAATTATTTGAAAAAACGTTACTTTAATTTAAATATAAATGTTTTTACTTTTATAACTTTAATAAATCAAATAAAATTACCATTTTAATTACTAAATATCAGCATATGTATATTAAACTGACAATGCAAATTCATTTGTGTTTTTTCAGTAAAGTACAAATTTTGTTTGGCCTTGGGAAGGCATAGGGGTTTTGCGCCAAACTTATGTTAATTTCTGCTCGTTTTGAGCTTGACTCGGTTATTTATTGTAATTTCTGTTCGCTTTGAGTTTCATTTATTTATCGATGCTGATTTGTGGTAGTTTCACGCTTGGTAGATTATTTGACTTTATTTTTGCTCATTTTTTGTTTAATGGAGTTTTTTACCTTTCTTTGAAAAATTTATTTTGTGGAAATAGTTTTTTAATTAATTTCTGTTCGTTTTATATTGACAGAGTCTTTTCAGGGAAAAAGAAAATAATACTTTAAATCTTTTCGTTTTTTTAAGACTATAGTTTGGCCTGCTGTTTGTTTGCTGGAGAAAAATTTTCAGCAATTTTTAACAACATACACCCTTTTAAAAATCTGGACACAAATAGTACTGTTTAATTTAGTTTCATACCTCCTCTGGTTGACTTGAAATGGAAAACTTGATACCATTGTCCAAAAAATCTGTTTACTTTCTTTGATGGCTTGGATACACTTACACTATTTTGATTTGGTTAAATTTTAAGGGCAGAAGTAACCCCGAAAGTTTGAACATAATACTCTCAGTTGTTCTTGGGATACTGCTGAGATGCCTTATTGGGAATTAGCATTATCACAGTGCATTTTGATTTAATCTTAAGGCAAAATTTAGTTTTTAAACATAATGGTCAAATGGGAGGGTGGGCGTACGAGGGTGGGAGCGGACGGGGGATTAGTTGCCCTCTAATCACTTTCGACTATTAAAAAGGGCATCAGCCCTTTGTATTTTCAATCGAATGAGCCCTTTTCGAATTTCCCACGACAACTCCTTCAAAACGAAGTGCCCTGGTCAAAACAACAACAAGGACAAAAAATAATACATTATATCCATATCGATTTTTACTATAAAAATGTCAAGCCTTCCAATCACTTTCGACTATTAAAAAGGGTACTAGGCCTTTCGATTTCCAATCGAATGAGCCCTTTTTGAGTTTCTACGACAACACTTTCTATAAACAGCTTATAATCCCCCAGAGCATAAATTACAACCCTTACCCTAAGGTCTGTTAGAGTGGTTGTCATTCTCTCATATCGATTTTTCAAAATTTTCAACTGTATTAAACAAAATTGCCATCTCTAAACTTTCATTGGATGTGTTTTGGAAAATGGTGGGCATGATAGGTGTAGTAATCACTATCAAATCACATTTAATTATCGACAATGGCACTAGCCCTTTTGAAGTTTCTAGGACCAAACCTTCACTACAAGCCTTATCTGCCCTCCAGGGCGTTACCTACAACCCGGCTTCTTAGTGCTGGGGGGGGGGGGTCAATCTACGATACATTGTTATCTGGACTTAATCCTACATGGAAAAAAATGACTATCTGTCAGGTTCTGGTGGTGTTTTTCTGATGACTAGTAGGCGTGAGAGGGGGGTTAGTTACATTCCAATCACTTTCGACTATTACAAAGGGCACTAGCCCTCTCAATTTCCAATTGAATGAGCCCCTTTTAACGACAACTCTATCTATAAAAACCTTATATGCCCCCAGGGCGGAACTTACAACCTTTGGCCTTGGGGCTCTGGGGGGTTTGTCATCCTTAAATACATAATTTCCAGAACTTTCAATTACATTGAAGAAAATGCCAATCTCTAAACTTTGATTGAATGTTTTTGGGGAAATGGTGGGCGTAATAACACTCCAATCACTTTCGACTATTAAAAAGGGCAATTTCAATTTCCAATCAAATGAGCCCTTTTTGAAATTTCTATAACAACTTTCTATATAAACTTTATATGCCCCCAGGGCATAACTTACAACCCTTGCCCTGAGAGCTGGGGGGGGTGTCATTCTCAAAGACCTAATTTCCTGAACTTTCTACTACGTTGAACAAAATGGGTATCTGAAAATTTTGATTGGATGTGTTTGGAGGAATGGTGGGCGTGAGAGGGGGGTCAGTTACCCTCCAATCACTTTCGACTATTACAAAGGGCACTATCTCTCGCATTTTCGAATTGAATGAGCCCCTTTTGAAGTTTTACGAAAAACATTATAAAAACATTATATGGCCCCAGGGCAAAACTTACAACCTTTGCCCTTAGGGCTCTGGAGGTTTGTCATCCTTAAATACATAATTCCCAGAGCTTTCAACTACGTTGAACAAAATGGCTATCTCTAAACTTGATTGAATGTTTTTGGAGAAATGGTGGGCGAAAGAGGGGGGTTAATTACTCTCCACTCACTTTCAACTACTGAAAAGGGCAATTTCAATTTCCAATCAAATGAGCCCTTTTTGAAATTTCTATAACAACTTTCTATATAAACTTTATATGCCCCCAGGCCGTAACTTACAACTCTTGCACTGAGGGCTCTGAGGGGCTTATCATCCTAAAAGATCTAATTTCAAGAGCTTTCAACTACGTTGAACAAAATGAATATCTCAAAATTTTGATTGGATGTGTTTGGGAAAATGGTGGGCGTGAGAGGGACGTTAGTCGCTCTCCAAAAACTTTCAACTATTAAAAAAGGCTCTAGCCCTTTCAATTTCTAGTTGATGAGCCCTTTTGAAGTTTCCACGCTTTCAATAAAAACTTTATTTGCCCCCAAGACATAACTTACAATCCTTGCCATGAAGACTGTGGGGGGAGGAGCTGTAATCCTTAAAAACCTAATTTCCAAAACTTTCAACTACGTTGAATAAAATGGCTATCTAAAATATTGATTGGGTGTATTTGGCGAAAAGATGGGCGTGAGAGGGGGGGTAGTTGCCCTCAAATGACTTTCGATTATTAAAAAGGGCACTAGCCCTTTGAATTTCCAATCGAATGAACCCTTTTTCGAGTTTCTACGACAAAGATTTCAATAGAAACCTTATATGCCCCCAGGGAATAACTTATAACCCTTACCCTGAAGACTGCGAGGGGAGTGTCCTGCTCAAAGGTATATTTTCCTGAACTTTGAACTGCGTGGAACAAAATGGTTATCTCAAAATCTTTATTGGATGTGTTTGGGGAAATGGTAGGCGTGGAAGGGGTGTTAGTTGCTTTCCAATCGCTTTCAACAACTAAAAAGGGCACTAGCCATTTCAATTCCCAATCGAATGAGCCCTTTTTGAATATTCTACGACAACGCGTTATATAAAAACCTTATATGCCCCCTGGGCATAATTTACAGCCCTTGCCCTGAGGGCTGTGGGGGATTACTTCAACCTCCCCCTGCACATGGCAAATGTATACATCCTTCCCAATAACAAATACTATACGTAAACAATGAACAAATTTTATATCTTCAAATTCAAAACTTTTCCCCGTGTTCTCTGAGGGTCATAGTATCTCTAAAAGCAAAGTAATTTTGCCTTTCAACTATGCTGAACATAATGGCTATCTCCAAATTTGATCAGACGATTTTCGAAAAAACAAGGTGTGACAGGGGGCCTAGTTGCCCTCCAATTTCGGTTCATTAAAAAGGGTACTAGAACTTTTAATTTCCGTTTTAATGATTCCCCTCCCGATGTTATAGAACTATTGGGTTCTGTGCGATCACCCCTGAAAAAAAAAATACAAATAAACACACATCCGTGATTTTTCTTCTGGGGGGAAAAAAATCACAAAATTCCCCAATTTTGCCTCTATACTACTTTTGGAGAAAAATATGAAAATAAGGTATTGGAAATAAGATGATAAATGCTAGTTTCTTTGACAGGATTGTTTCAAATCCACCAAGCTTGTATTGATGTAATCATTTAAGTTGAAGTGTGTATGAAAATGATATATTTTTAGTTCATATAATACCAGTTCACTCAATCGTCAACGAACACTCAACCGATTACAATGAAACCACATTTGTACCGAATTGATACAAATAAAAAAGAGATCGCCTGTTGATTCCTCGGTCCTTACCAGTCGATGCAACAAGTCTAATAACCAAATGTAGCTTAGATTATGGATAACTAAATTAATTCGGTCCAAATTGGTATACATTCAAAAGACAACCCCTGGTGATTCCTCGGCCTTCACCAGTCGATTCAGCCGGTGTAATAACTGAATATAAGGTTTCCAGCTTCTGGTGTGAATATATTAATGTCTTTCGGTTCTTGAATGCCAATTCTTAGTTCATCCCGTTTTATTTGGTGCTTAGTTCCACCAGTTGATGCAGCCGGTGTAATAACTAAATATAGGGTATCCAGCCACTGGTGTAAATATATTAATATCTTTTGATTCTTAACGGCCAGTTCTTTGTTCAACCCGTTTCATTTGGTGTTTAGTTTATACTTAACTCACAAGTCATTTTAATTTTAAGAGACTAAAGAGATTCTACGAAAAGAAACTACTGCGCAAGAAGAAAGACACTGGAAATCAACTACGCTGAACAAAATGGCTATCTAAAAATTTTGATTGGATGTGTTTGGGGGAATGATAAGCGTGGGGGGGGGAGGGAGGCTAGATGCCGTCCAACCACTTTCGACTATTAAAAAGGGTACTAGCCCTTTGAATTTTCAATCGAATGAGCCTTTTTTGAAGTTTCTACGACAACACCTTCTATAAAAACCTTATATACCCCCAGGGCATTACTTAAAACCCTTTCCCTGAAGTATGTGGGGGAGTTTCCTCCTCAAAAACATAATTTCTATGTGAATATCAGATATGCTGAACAAAATGACTGTATGAAAAGTTTTATTAGATGTTTTTTGGGGAATGATGGGTGCGGGGGGGTGCGGGGCGAGCTGCCCTCCAATCACTTTCAACTATTTAAAAGGGCACTAGGCACTCCAATTTCCATCCAATTGAGCCCTTTTCGAAGTTTCTACGACAACTCCTTCGATACGAAGTGCCCGGGTATGGAGAAAAAAAAAACACATTGTGCCCACATCGTTCTTTACTTAGGCAACGCTAGCGCACTGCCTATGATACGGAGGGACAAATCTCAATTTCAAGTAAATAATTTATAAATTATTTAAAGATAAAAATTGTGCTTTAGTTCAGGGCTTATATTTGATATTTCTCTTTTTCAGGAAAAAAACTATTGTACTTTAAACTATGACTAACTTTTGACATTTCTCTTTTTAAGATTCTTTATTGAGTGATCATTGAGGAAGCAACTACAATTTAAAGTAAGTAATCTATAAAATATTTGAACAAAAACAAAAGCGCTTAAGCTTAAGACTAATATTATATTTTTCTCTATTTCAGGTTCTCTTTTGAGTTAACAAGGAGGAAGAAGCTTCAATTTCAAGTAAGTAATTCATATGTTATTTAAAGAAACAGGGCTAAATAGTACTACTGAAAAGCCCGCCTGCTGTTAAATAGAAGAATATGTTATTTAAAGAAAAACAATTGCGCTTTAGCTAATGATTAATATTTGATAGTTTTTTTTTTCAGGTTCTCTTTTGAATCAACACGGAAGAATAAAATTCAATTTCAAGTAAGCGATTTACAAACTATCTGAAAAAAAAATTATTGTGCTTTAGCCTAGATGCTTTAGCCTAAGAATAATTTGATGTTCTTTCTCTTCTAATAATTTTCAGGTTCTCTTTTGAATCAACGTGGAGGAAGAAAATTCAATTCAAAGTGAGTAATTACAAATCTTTTTATGAAAAAACAAATGAACTTTAGTTTAAGACTAATATTTGATTATTTTTTTTTCAGGTTCTTTTTTGAATCAACATGGAGGATGAAACTTCAATTTTAAGTAAGTAATTTATAAATTATTAATAGGAAAAAAATAGTGCTTTAGCTTAAAACTAATATTTGATACTTTTCTTTTTCAGGTTCTATTTTGAGTCAACACAGGGGCAGGAACTTCAATTTCAAGCAATTTATAAATTTTTAAAGAAAGAATCAAAATTAATATTAAACATTTCTCCTTTTCAGGTTACTTTTTGACCTGATTTGTGTTAATACAGCTAATTGATTTCGTCTTCAAATGAGAAGGAGTTAAATCTCTTTGTATTAAACTTTCATAAATTATGTTTATAAAAACATCCCATATATCTTTGCTTTAGCTTTCCTGGGTAGTTTTAATTAGTGGAATCTAAGAACTCTTGAAGAAATTATTCTCTAATTAATATTCTTTTCTAAATTCTAAATGCTATCTTATCATTAGAAAAAAATATGCATAAAAATTGAATACAGACATGAAGTTTTTGTTTCTTGAGGTTTATTATATTATTTCTTCTATATTCTTTGATTATTTTAAATTTTATTATACTTTATTATTATTTATTTTTTTATTCTTGCAAGTTTATTTCCCTTACTTATTCATTATTTATCTATTTTTTGCTTATATTATTTTTATTAAGGTTTATTATGAGATTGATTATATTCAATGCATCGAAATTTAACAGAAACTAAATGCCTAATTAACTGTTAGGCTAAATTTGCAAACTAACTAGCCCAGATTTCAAATTATTAGATAAACATATAAACCATAATAAACAAGAAAAGTAAAATAAAATACTAAAGAATTGATTAATATTCATCGAGGATTAAATAAGAAAAAGAATCTCACCAGAAGCATTTGGGTAATGTCTATAGAAAGTTTTTCATTTGAGATATCTAAAGGTGTTTGAAGAAATTTATTCTCTAGCTGTGTATTTGCTCCAAATTCTAAAAGTCGTCTGACTGTGTCTTGCTGCTGATTCTCAACAGCCCAATGAAGGGGTGTCATCTTCAACTATAATTAAATTAAAGTAATAACTAATTATAATTACTTATTATTATATATATATATATATATATATATATATATATATATATATATATATATATATATATATATATATATATATATATATATATATATATATATATATATATATATATATATATATATATATATATATATATATATATATACACTGACACCCCTATTGTAATGGTAACCACGGCAGCCACGAGATATTGGCACGGAAATTGTGCTGCACCACTTTATTTGAGTGGAAAGCCTGACTGACGAATGGAGAGCCTCGCGGTCCCCACCACTCTACCGTAATTATAGATTATGTTAATCCAATATTACGGTATACCCTGATCCAGGGTATGGTAACGTGATCGAACGGTCAAACGGGCCAAACTCTAGGCCAAGAGTACCACCAATTGGATCAACCCCTAATATCTCTAGCTATCACTTTGGAGGGTAAACAGCCCCCCTGTCGACATATTTAGTGCCGGTAATTCTCACACTCCTTTTCCTACCCTGCATGGGTTCCTGGAAAAATAATATCACACGGCTGTAGAAAATAGCTTACTTGTATTCTTCCAAAAGGTCACAAAACACAAATCCATAACTCTCTAGACAGACTCACTAAACGGAGTCTCAAAGTAGACTACTTAATACAGACTAAAAACTAAATCACTAGTTCTATACAACGAGCTTTGCGTAGGGGTGGACCTTAGATTGGCCCTGGCCAATCCGCTAAATGAAAGTTTAAATCCCTAGCTTCTTTTGAATAATATTATGTTTCAATGGCCTAGGTCAGGAAGACATAAATAGAATTTAGCTTGAATGCTTGCTTATTGCAAAACAACTATAGCTTAGTTGTTATGATTTCCTTTTTTCTGCTGAAATTTAACCCTCCACTCCCCTATCAAAGTGTGTACCCTCCCTAAAGTAAATGTATGTATGTACAGAGGCACACACGGGTACAATTTTTAGGAAAGGGGTCAGGGAACTTTTTCTAGGGGGGGGGGTCCTTATATTAAAATTGTAAAAAGTAAATAAATTACAGTATTAGCTAATACTGAAGTATTAGCTAATAAAAATCACTAGGACACAATTCTCAGAAGCAATTCTCAGAACACACTTGAAAAAAGAAGCAATTGCTGAAGATATTCGGAGGAGATGAACAAAACAATCACAACTGTAAGAAACACTAGCGGTTTCTGTTTCTCTATCAATGTTTACAGCGTAAAAACTCTGTATCCTCTTTTGCTACAGTATCGGTTTTTGAATATAGCACCTCGAAATCTTCAGCAACCATTTCATTGAATATAGAAATTATCGAACAATGTGAGCTAATAATTACTTCTTCGCTCACGGAGACAGAATTGTTACTCAAATTGTTTGCTAATTTTTTGTAGTTTAAACGGCGGAAAAATGGCTCAAATAAATAGCAAAAAGTTATAATCGAGGGAGGGTTAAGGGGTTTGAACCCCCCTGAAATTTTTGTCCGATATGTAAAAACGTAATAAAAATCCATTTATGATGCGGTTCTAAAGTTTTTTTGTAACCGCCCACCCCCTCAAACAAAAATCCTGGATACGGCCCTTATGCCCTTATATACAATCCCGAAAAAGACTAGTGTCAGCTTTGCCACTCACTCAGACTGTCTGTCTTCTTTATCTCTAATTGGCCAATGGCTTGATGGCAACTTGATTTTAATTCAAGACAAAGCTGGCATAAGCATTTTTCAAGATTAATTAAAAAAATTTCCACAAAACAAGTTTTTCAAAAATAAGTAAAGAACTCCACTACACCAAAAATGAACAAAAATAGAATCAAATAATCTACCAAGCATAAAACTACCACTAATCAGTATCAATAGATAAATGAAACCCAAAATAAACAGAAATTAAAATAAATTTTGAGTCAAACTCAAAACAAGCAGAAATTAATACGAGCAGGGTTCAAAACCCCTATGCTTTCTAAACGCCAAAAAATCAAATTGGTACTTTACTGAAAAAAACTCAATGAATTTTCTGAAAAAAAAAAATAAATGTGCATTGTTAGTTTAATATACATATGCTGATGTTTATTCCTTAAAATCTTAATTACTTTTCGATTTCTTAAAGTTATAAAAATGAAAACATTTAAAAGAATTTTTTTCAGTAAAATACAAATTATATTCTGGCTTTTAGAAAGCTTAGGAGTTTAGAACCCTTTAAACTACGTTGAACAAAATGGTTATCTCAAATTTTGATTGGATGTATTTGGGGAAATGGTGGGCGTGAGAGGAGGTTAGTTGCCCTTCAATCACTTTCGACTATTAAAAAGGACACTGACCCTTTCAATTTCCAATCGAAGTAGCCCTATTTGAAGTTTTTACAACAACGCTTTCTATAAAAACATTTTATAACCCCAGGGTATAACTTACAACCCTTACCCTGAGGGCTATGGGGGGTTGTCATCCTCAAAGACCTTATTTCCAGAACTTTCAACTAGGTTGAAAAAATGGCTATATCAAAACTTTGGATTAGATGTGTTTGGGGAAATGGGGGGTGTGAGAGGGGGTAGGGGGGGGTAGATGCCCTCCGATTACTTTCTACTATTAAAAAGTGTACTAGCCCTTTCAATTTCCGATCGAATGAGCCCTTTTTGAAGTTTCCAGGACAACCCTTTCTATAAAAACCTTATATGCCACCAGGGCATAGATTACAAGCCTAGCCCTTACGGTTGTGTGTGTGAGGGGGGGGGGGGGTGGTCATCCTCAAAGACCTCATTTCCAGAACTTTCAACTACGTTGAACAAAATGGCTATCTCAAAATTTTGATTGGATGTGTTTAAGGGAAATGGTGGGCATGAGAAGGGGGTTTCTGTAAATACACCGTATTTACAGAATTCAAGAGAAAAAGAATGGAAAAGGACTATTAGCAAAGGTCAGGAAAATTCCGGCAAAACAGACCACTGGCGAAGTACAAGAGAAAAAATGGCAAAATACCCCTAGCAAAGCTCGGCAAAATTCGACAAAAATAGACAACTAGCAAAATTCACGGGGGAAAAAATTTACAAAAGAATAGAAACAAAGCTCGCCCAAATCTGGCAAAAACAAACCCCTTAAAAAATTCTATTGAAAACAATAGCAAACGACCACTGGCATAGCTTGGCCAAAAATCTTAAATAAAAAAATGGCAAAGACTACTAGCAAAGCTAGGAAAAAATCCGGCAAAAATCGACCCCTAGCAAAACTCCATAGAAATAAAAACGAATAAAGACCACTAACAAAGCTCAGCAAAATTCCGGCAAAAATAGACCACTAGAAAAATTGCAGAGAAAAAGAAATGGTAAACGACCCATACATCCTCGACAAAGCTGTTAGACATTGTACGCCGTTATAAGGTTTATCCACCAAATTTCACCACTCTTTTAACGTCTTTTTCGTTTTTACTGTCGGTGGCGGTCCTAGCAATGGATCAGCTTCAAAATTGTCCCTACCATAAAAAAAAAACGGAGCAAGACACTTCAAAGTAATTGCTTGAGACATTTCTTCACCGCCAAAAACATATGGTGTTATATCAAAGATTCTACCCCACTTATTCCCATTTCAACAAAAAACCCACCGTTCGCAAATTAAACCACTGTTCCTTTCAAAGCCAAAATTATTATTATTTTTTTTTTTTTTTTAAAGTAAAGATTCGTCAAACAGTCTTACAAGTGATTTTAGTTTATAACCCAAGATAGTTTGCTTATGACTAATTAAATCAATATCTGTCGTGATTTCCTTTTATTACCGAAATGAGGGTCCGGTACGGTCCCCCACCCCCTCTCCTTGGTACATCCCTGCCTGTGTGACTGCAGAAAAATGAAATGCCACATATTTACAAAGGGAATATAAATCTCGCTATTCAACTTGTTATAAAAAAAAAATTGTGCTACGAAAAAAGGTGTTCCACCCCCCTGCAAGAGAGGGTGCCTTACGATCCATATTTATGCTGTTCCATCCTTATCTAGGGGAGTGCTAACCTTCTCTACTTTTCTACAGCACTTTATATAATTGTACAGTTTTTGTATATATACCAGAAAAAAAGGTAACGTCCACATTCCAAGATAGTAAGGAATAAAGAGGGAAGGATTAAAAGCTTCACCTATTCATGTTTTTCTGATGCAAATAAATTAGTGAATTATTCCCTACAATATTAATGTTCATTAATGTCCCTGAAAATTCAAGTATAAGACGGATTGCGTTGTTAAGACTGCCAGTGCCATCTATTTAAAAAATAGTTGACCAGTAATGTTAAGTCCTATCTTCCTGTAAATTAAATAAACAAACAAGTTTTTCAACTGAAAGTAAGGAACAACATTAAAACTTAACACACACATAAATTATTGCGTATGGGGGAGTTTACCCCCTCATCAATTACCTCGCTCTTAACGCTAAAGTTTTTTCGATTTAATAAAAAGTTTATTGTTGTTATGATTAAACAGAACAATTTAAGTTTTGTCGTTCTTAAGGAATTGGGATAAAAGTCAAACTTTAGCGTAAAGAGCGAGGTATTGATGAGGGGGCAGCGCCCTTCATATACGTAATAATTTCTGTTCGTTTTAAGTTTTGATGTTGCTCCTTGTTTTCAGTAAAAAAAAAATTAACTTTCTTATTTAATTGCTGATCTTTTTTAAATAATACCGGGAAAAACGGCTCCCCTCAATGGAAAATTCCTTCCCATTACGGAAAATCCCCCCAAGAAAAGTCTCTCACACTTAAAAAATCAACCCCTCGCCAGGAAAATTTCCCCACACAATTCCATTCTCGCTGAAACTACCCCTCTGAAAAGTTGTTGCAGACGAGTGTGGACGAAATATTTTTCTTAGCACACTTTCATCTCAAAAACACTTTAATTTCTGACTGTTTTTCAAAATATAAAACCTCCCCCCTCCATGGAAAACTTTTCCTGCAACCCTCCCCCCTTAGTAGAAAGTTACTACCGCAAAAATTCCCCTAGGAGAATTTACCCTGCGTAAAACGCCCCTAGAGAAAATTTTTCCCGTGGAAAATCCCCCTACGGAAAGATCCTCTAGACAATTCCAACCCAGTGAAATTTTCCCTCGGATAATTCTCCTTGACATCTCCACACGTAAAATTGATTCGGCAAAGAGAAAGTAATCAAATAAAAAGAGTTTCGTATAGGACTGGCAAAATCCCCAAGTTTAAAATTTTCCCTGGAAAGGCCACCGCCCGGTAAACTCTCTCCGTGGAAAATACCCCAGCAAAAAAATTCGCCCCCTCTCCGACAAATGTTCCTATACTTTCCAATAACAAAAACTATATGTAAACATTGTGCAAATTTCATGACTTACATATCTTCCCCCAGGGACTGTGAGGGGCCATATTATCCCCGAAGGCATAGTTACTTGACCTTTCAACTATGCTGAACAAAATGGCTATCTCTAAATTTTGATCGGACGACTATGGAGAAAAAGGGACGTGGGATGGGGGGGCTAGTTGCCCATACTCTATCGGTCACTTAAAAAGATCACTAGAACTTTTATTTCGGTTCAAATGAGCACTCTCTCAGTATTCTTGGACTATCGTTCAACACGATCGCCCTTTAGAAATATATATATATATATATATATATATATATATATATATATATATATATATATATATATATATATATATATATATATATATATATATATATATATATATATATATATATATATATATATATATATATATATATATATCTATATATATCTATATATATATATACATATATATATCTATATATACGAGTATATATATCGTATATATATATATATATATATATATATATATATATATATATATATATATATATATATATATATATATATATATATATATATATAAACCCGCATCCGTGATCTTTCTTCTGGCAAAAAATTCAAAATTCAACATTTTTGAAGAGCAGGTCGGAACCCCTACAGTAGGGTTCTCTCATACGCTGAATCTGATGGTGCGATTTCGTATAAATAAGGGTGACTTAATTACCGCTCTATGTAATCAACCTCAAAATACTACATGATTTACTTGCACGATATTGTTTTAATTCCTTTTGTGTTTTCTCTTTACTGCCTTTTCAGCACTTTTATATAATTGTATTTAATATTTTTGGGTAAGGCGTTTAATTTGCCACTTATATAATTAATTAATAAATAATAATTTGGGATCACATTTGTATCTTGCAAAAGAAAAAGAGAAATAATTTTCCTATAATTTCATAGTAAAAATCGTGCTTTAGATACCCTGAGTTAAATCTGTAACGTATTTTCGCAAACCAGTCACATTGTTTCTTAGTCCTCTGAGACAAATAGTCCCGCTTTTTAAAATCTGATTAGTTTTAAAACCTACTGTGTGAAATCTGATTGGTTCTTTTGCGCCAAATTTTAAGCGAATAAAAGGAAAGAAAACTTTTTGAGTCACAAGATTTATTACAAGTGGCCCCCCTGTTTCTCTGTAATCTTACCATATCTTGTGCATCTAGGTCGGTACCATGTTTCACTAGCAACGTTACAATATCTGTGTATCCATGCTGAGCAGCAAAATGTAAGGGGGTTCTATCTACTTTGTTTCGAGCGTCTCTGCACACGCCTGTCTTCAGGAAAAACTCAACAGCTGCAGTATGTCCATTCTTAGCCGCCATGTGTAAAGGGCTTGTGCCAAGCTACAAACATATAAAATAAAAGCATTTATTTTATGTACAAATAGATAAGTCAAAAGCTTTTAACAAAGAGAAGGGAGAAAATTAGGGGATAAAGGTAAAAATGCTTATATATTGCTTATGCATGAAGTAAATACAATTATATAAATATAACTATGTAAATATAAAATATGATTATATAATTTTATATATACATATTATATATATATATATATATATATATATATATATATATATATATATATATATATATATATATATATATATATATATATATATATATATATATATATGAATACACCATTCAATGCCTTTTTTTTAGGCTTATTAAGACTATAACAAGCATTTCTCTCGGAAAGAAATTTCAGCCCCCCCCCCTAGAAAGGCCAATTCAGGATTAGGTTGGGTATTGCCGATATAGGGGAAGGGGCTGAAATTCATTTCCGATTGAAATGCTTATTATATTCGTAATCACTAATATTTTAACAAATTAAAGTGGATGATGCATCGCTTGTATCAAAGTAGGACTAGCATATGTTCTGCTTTTGAAAAAGTCCATTCTATTTCAACCCCTTTAGTCCTATTTTAGTCACTAACAAACTCAATAAAGACTTTCTTCCTTTAAATTATTATTTTTAGCAAAATCCGCACAAAATTACACCGATTACCGTGTTCAAGAGAAACTGGATATATAAACAGTCGAATTTGTTGACGGTTTCTTTATAGCTGATGGTAATGTTCTCCTTTTTCTTCTTCTTCTTCTTGTTTAGATTAGTTTAGAGACGCTTTCGCATAATTCTATTTCCGGAATCAAATTCCAAACCCTGCTTTGTGTTGCTGCAGTTGGGTTTGACCTCTGGATCCCGTGTTAAAAGCTGAGGTCAATCCTTCTGGTCAACTACACGACATTTCTGTATTTCTATCCGCTGATTAACTCGGCTTGTCCTGAGAATACATACAACTGTCATCATATTGGCAATCAATCATTTCACATTACCTTGTCTTGCCTCTGATCGTCTCAACTTGTTTTTGAGATTTTTGGCAGTTAACGTGCAGTATCAATGTAACATTTCAACATTTTCAACATTTAGAATTTCCGTTTTTACATTTGACCAACTCTCCTCAATATCATCAGTAAAAAGCTTTTTCCAGTTGACTTTGGCAAGTTTTTCAGAGACTATTTTGTAGTTTACATACTTTTGTTGCTTAGAAGAAGATTGAATGGTAGGTAGACATAACTCTGAAATAATTACAACATGGTCACTGTTACCAACAGGTGTGGTTATAACATTCTTAATAAGAAAGTCAGGGTTAGTGAGTATAACCAGATCAAGAGTGTTGGAGACTTGATCTTCCCTGTAACGAGTTGGTTGTGAAACTGTTTGACAGAGGGAATTATCAGAGAGGGTAGACAAAAAAGGTGAATCTCTATTACAAAAACCTGATCCATCAATCCATTGGATTTCAGGAAGATTAAAGTCTCCTTTAAGGACAAGATCATAGCTGGCAAAATTGGGCATCATGTGAGACAACATGGCAGCCAAATTAGATTCAGAGTCCATGACACACGGAACACTGGGGCTTCTATAATCATCAGTGGTTTTAATTACTGTCCGTCACAGCGAACTACTTCTCTGCTATGCATAACTTATTTCGAGTGCTTGACAATCATTAAAATTACATAGTTCTCAAAGTTATTTTATTTTTCAAAGAAGCCCAAAACATTATTGGTGCTAGATCATAAACCAAAATGGTTATACATTGTTTTTTTTTTCTTCTTGTCAATAAGAGTTGAAAGAAAAATTTTTCTGATCAGGTGCTAGATAATTAGGAAAATATAGAAAGTACAGAAACAATTTTAACAAGAGCCTTGTCACTTTTTGTGACAGAAGTCTTCAGCGTAAGTTTCTTTACTTCTTGTAAAGAATTCACCATCAGAACTTTGATGGGTTGTTCATTTTATTGAAGCATTAACTATAAACAAAAAATCGCGAAGAAAGGAAACGAGGACAATTAACAGCCAGTGAAAAAATTGAAAAATTATGCAAATATTTCGGTCAAGACCTCCGCTTGACCAGTCTTCAGTCAGAATAAAACTGATAAAAATATAAAAACCAAACCTTAAAATAAAAACACGAAACTAAAATTGGACGACCTTTCTAGTAACGGTGAAAGGGTAACTGAATAAAAAACACAAGTCTAAATGGCATTTCAGAATTTCATTTTGCGTAAAGCACTTTTAAAGGCTGATCGCTTTCCAGTTTGATTGTTATCGGAGACTCTATTCGATTGCACAATATAACCGAAATATTTGCATAATTTTTCAATTTTTTTGTCTTGACCGAAATATTTGCATAATTTTTCAATTTTTTCACTCATCCACAAAGTTATATTGTGCAATCGAATAGAGTCTCCGATAACAATCAAACTGGAAAGCGATCAGCCTTTAAAAGTGCTTTACGCAAAATGAAATTCTGAAATGCCATTTAGACTTGTGTTTTTTATTCAGTTACCCTTTCACCGTTACTAGGAAAGGGTCGTCCAATTTTAGTTTCGTGTTTTTATTTTAAGGTTTGGTTTTTATATTTTTATCAGTTTTATTCTGCACTG
Organism: Artemia sp. Qi Xiang Cuo; assembly: GCF_049724085.1. Lineage (NCBI taxonomy): Eukaryota > Metazoa > Arthropoda > Branchiopoda > Anostraca > Artemiidae > Artemia > Artemia sp. Qi Xiang Cuo. The sequence continues at coordinate 19,677,049 of NC_142802.1, read as the reverse complement.
AGGACGGTCAAGCGGAGGTCTTGACCGAAATATTTGCATAATTTTTCAATTTTTTCACTGGCTGTTAATTGTCCTCGTTTCCTTTCTTCGCGATTTTTTGTTTATCATGATTAGCCAGTGTGGTCTCAGAAATTATTTATAGCATTAACTATAATCTTATGTTTTCACCCAGCCCACAATTTTTATTTTTTCACCAGTTTATCATCATGATCTAAAAGAGTAGTTCTTGTATAGTAGTCAATATAGCCTATTCGGTAAAATTTAGACTGGCTTCGGATAATCTGGTTAGTCATTCTGCAGATACCTTATGCCTGTGCCACATTATAGTCACACTTGTCAATAAAATCAAAATTATGCAGGACTACAGCACCAATTACGTTCGCCGTTCGTAATTTCTCGAGTTGAATATGGTTCAACTTCAAACATAAATTTCTTGACTGACCAGTCAGAATCAAGGTATAAGGCATAAATTTTAAAACTAGAAAAGATGGAAACTTAGAACAGCGGTTTTTCTATCTGGGAGAGGAATCTGACAAAAAGTTAAGAAGACTTGGTATTAGTAGAGAACAGTTGGATACAAATTACTGTTGGTGCAAACTCTTTAAATTCATTTCTTGCAGTTTTAATTTTTTGCTTTTCAAATACAAGTGTGACGCTAACATCAAGAAAATCGCCTTGTCATTCATGATATTTGGCTTTCTTTATAGATAGATGTGACTATGATGTGGCACGGGCATTAAACTCAGTGGCACTCTTTTTAGTGTTTTTTTTCTCGTCTCAGTTTTATTAGATTTGATCCTTTTAAAAGGTTGAAAATCAGCCTCGTTACAGACCGGCTGCTGCTAACCGAGTCCCCTGTTTTACCATGGTCCCCTGGTTACCGTAAACTTCAAGTGCAAATGTTTGTTTTCTTCTTTTTTTTGTCTCTTCTTCATCTGTCTTTTTTCTTAAATTGCCCTTTTTATGGTCCAAAATCAAAATTATTCGATGGCTAATTTTCACCCCTTTTGCCGTTTCCTCAGACTTTTGGTGTAGCAGTTATTTTTTCAATCTCAGTTTTATTCGATAGCCTTTTAAACTGTTAAAAATTATCCTCATGACAGACTGGTTGTTGCTAACCTAAAAACTATTATCTTAACTTAAGTTTTATTATTATTATAATCGATCATTTTAAAGTTTTTTCCTGGTGAATCATAGAATATATCTATTCGATTGTTTATTTTTTCAATTACAAATTGACCCTGCCAATCAAAAGAGAAAAAAAATACGAAAGAGCAAAACTTCAAAAGAAACATATACTTTTCTTATTTTTCTACAAAGCAAGTATTTTTCCGAGTTTTATATATAGCACAATAGTTCGCCTTGTGAAAACAAGAATGTCGTAACTGACACCCCTAGTCAAAATTGAGTTACGAACCATACCAGGGTTATTTTTTACGAGCTTTCTAACAGTGCAGTTCATTTGTTGGTACGATGCCTCCTCACTGAGTAAATCAACAATTCAACTTTATCGTAAGTGCATGTTTCTCACTTTTGTGAAAGCGTAAATTGTCGTAACTGACCAGAGGATCAGCCTGGGATGTTTTGTCATAACTGTTTAGCCTTTATCATAGACATCCGAAAAGAAAAGAAAGAATTATGTAAGACAGGTCAGAACTTCAAAGCAATGGGAGAAATATAGAAAACATCCGAATTTACTAAAGAAGTCTTAAATAGTTTCCTGATTTGGTTAAAATTTGTATTGTTGCTATGCAGTCATACAGAGAGTTGCCACCCGGTAAAAAAAAACACTAGATTTTAGCTATTTATTGGTTGAATTAGTGATTTTATTCAAAATCTAGTGATTAATGTTCTGATTTAGAGATTTTTTTTTGGTTTAGGCTATACAAACAATCCCTAGAAATAGTGATAAATCCCTAGGAATGGCAACCCTGCATACATATAATATAAAGACAAAAGATTCTTTTCACACAAATAAGTGCGTAGACAGAAACAGGAACAAATGCGTAGAATTACTGAGAAAATTGGGCATAGTTAAAATGACGTCATAGGTGACTGGTAAAAAATAAAAAATACCAAGATGTTTTTATCTTGCTTATAGAGGAATAGTGGCTTTAAAGGATCCTTTAGGCTAAGTTTTTATAACAACAAGCGACGTGAAACTACGGGTCTAACGAGATAGTCCCTGCTTTGAATATTTCTTGTATTTGAAGATATCGACAGAAGCCTAAACGTATTATTCAATGCCACTCTTTAATTGACCAGCTTTAGAAGAAACGGCGCGAGAAAATATATAGCTAAAAATTATTGAAAACTAAACATTGTTTTATCTTTCTTAAATTATAATAAAAAAAAAAGAAAACAAAATTCAGATTTAGGTTGCTTTAATATACAGGACTGTTAATTTCTGGAGGAGTGGGGGGGACTGTGGGGTTAAAATGCAAAAAAAAAAATCGAAACACGGAAAAATAACGCGGAAAATAGTTAACAGATAGGAAAATTATATGGATCTTGAGATATTAAGGACAGGAGGCTGGGACTTTGTCCAAATGTGTGATTTCCAAGACAAAACTGGTTGTATTTAACAGTTCCAACAAGAATAAAAGATAAACTTCTAACCAGTGAAACAAGTGCAGATACCTCAGCAAAGATCTTTGCTATATTATCTTTGCTGCAGCAGGTTGGTTGAAAAATACCGAAAAAACGATACTAAAAAAGCTGTCGAAACAGAAAAAACAAAAATTAAAGCCATGGAGAACAGAGAAAACATATACATAAAATCAAACTAAAAAATGACTAAACATAAAAACAGAGAATCAAAATAGCCGAAGTCTGAAGCTGAAAGTAAAACGAAAAGAAGCCTGACGCAAAAAAAGGAAAATAAAACCTGTAGAGACTGAAATCAAAGATTGTTTTTAGTTAGGCATAATTCTTGTATATTAACAATAGTAGTGTTATATGTTTTATCAATAATAACAATTAAGATTAATTAAATAGTAGAAAAATTATGGGAGTAGTCATGATAAAACCAGTAGCATATTTTGACTTACATGTTTCAGTTTATTATCAGATTTAGAATCAGTGACCTCAGAAATCCTTAAAAAGTAATTTTGGTACTTAATAAGAATCCAATAAACACGCGAGAAGAACTGCATATAGAATTTCAAAAATCCTAATAAAAAACAGGTTTCCGCTGTCTTGTGAGGTATTGCTCACTCCGTGAAAGATATTTAAACTTTAAGTTTTTTGGGGTTAAAGGGACAAAAAAAGGTACCTAGGTCCAAATTGCCAGGCAAATTATAAAAAAAATGAGCATTTATAAAAGACTTGGACCTCATGTCAATGTTAGAGAAAAACCTAGCAAACAGTTTTACAAGAATTTACCAAAATTGCCAACCACACAAGTCACACAAAATTACCAACCAAATAGAGCAAAATATGCCAGAAGGACTGGTGGCCCAGGTTTTCAACCTCAGATAAAGTTTAATGAAAACAAACAAGTTCAGGGACCAGATATAAACACCAAAAGCAAAATTGATAAATAAACGCTGTAAGTATGGGACAGAATGTTACAACAACAAATGTGCATTTATTCATTAGACCAAGTTATAATTTTTCGAGCTGACGTATATTAAATTATTTGTTTATTATTTTATATTAGTTTGAAAAATTTGAGTATTTATGGATATCAAAATTTATTATTCCTTAAGATAGTTTTTAGATTCTTGGTAGGTTTGTTTTGATACTATGTATGTCATTCTTGAAGATGCTCTCTTTGCCTTAACTTTGGATATAAAGAGAAAAAGAACATCTTCCCCAATTCTTTTTTGGCACAGAAAAAGCTAATTTCAGCAATACCAGGCGACAATGAGTGAAGATAGCCTATTAATGACACCTCTGTCAGCCGAGCACATAATATTCACTTCAAAGTAAGTGAGGGGGATCTGGGAGCTAGCTAAAACTACCTAAATATAGAAATATATCTTGAAAAAAAATTTCACGATTAGCTAACTCAAACATCCGCATCCACATTTAGGATCGGGGAAGAGGCCGGTCCTCCATCCAATCCCCTTTTAAGACAAAAATAAATGAATGTTGTCGTTATCTGACAATGACGTAGCCCCTCTAGATTTTTTTAAGCAGTGTCTGGGGTTAATTTTATTTTACAAATCATGTCAGAAATCCCGCTTCAGAGAAAAATATTCCAGAAAATCTCCCAGTCAGAGTTGAAAGTTGTTCCCGTGAAAAATTCCCATACAGAGAATTTATCCCGTGGAAAGTCCCCCAACCCCATGGAAAAGTCCTCCAGATAATTCCAATCCCGGCGAAAATTTCCCCCGAAACATATCCATATGTTAAATTTCGTCAACAAAGACAAAGTGACAAAAGAATTATGTGTAGGAATTCTGGTAATTTCCCCAATGTAAAATTTTCCCAGGCAAAAATTTCCACCCCCCTCCCAAACATAAAAAGGTCTATATACTTCCCAATAACAAATACTATACGTAAACAATGAGTAAATTTTATAACTTACAGCTTTTCCCCCAGAAACTGCTGGGGGACATTTTATCTCCAAAGGTATAGTTATTGGACCTCTTGACTATGCTGAACAAAATAACTATAAATTTTTGATTGGTCGACTTCAAAGGGGGGGACGTTGGAGGGGGCTAGCTACCGTCCAATCTTTTTAATTACTTAAAAAGGGCCCCAGAACTTAGGATTCTCGATCAAGTGAGCCCTCTATCGATCTTCTACGATTATTGGTTCGATACGCACATACATGAGAAAGAAGCAAAACATAAAAACAACAACAAGTAAACACACACCTATAATCGTTTTTTCTCGCAAAAAAATACAAAATTCCACATTTTTATGCATAGGAGCTTGAAACCTCTAAAGTAGTGTTCTTTGAAATGCTTAATCTGATGATGTGATTTTTATTAAGATCCTTTGACGTTTTGGAGATATTTCCCTCTTTTTCAAAAATCGGGAAAGTTTTCTCAGGATTGTCACTTTTGATGGGTAACATTGGTAACACTTCTGATGGGTCAGCATAAAAGTTCAATTCTTTTATGCATGTATTGTTATCATAATCTCTATTCTTAATTTTGGTTACTACTGAGCCACTCCTCTCTTTACTTACAGTTCTTTATTATGAACTGTTCGGTATATCCCAATCATTGTTCAAAATTGCTTTTATGTTAATAAATAAAAAAAATACATAACCATCGCCAGGCACGCATCCAATATTTTATTTCGGAGCGGGGCAGGCATTTGTGAGTGGACATAATATATAAATAGGAAATAATATATTGCAAGAACTAAATAAATGTCGGTATTCTGGGCAACCACTAACATGATCTAACCTTCCCATTCATAGTCCCTGATGAACTACAAAAAGTCAAATGTTAATTTTGGGTTATTAATAAACGAACTATAGATGAGGTAAACAATCAGAGATTCTGCCATAAGGCTCCAATGTTTTATTGTTAATTTATTATTTGTTTTCCCAGAGGCACTTCATATGGAAAAGGTAGTATAAACTTTGGAGGGGGCTCATTCGATTAAAAATCGAAAGTTCTAGTACCCTTTTTAAGAGTCAAGTGATTGGAGGGCAACTGCCCCCCCCCACACTTTTTTCCCCAAATGCATCTGATGAAAATTTTGGGATAGCCATTTTGTTAAAAATAGTTCAAAGATCCGATAAAAAAAACTCCGGGGTCGACACCACCCCCCGGGCCCGGAGGCAGGCGTTTTAGGTTATACCCTGAGTGCATATATGGTTCTTATGGAAGAGGTGCTCACATAAAATTCGGAGGGGGGCTCATTTGATTGGAAACTGAAAGTTCTAGTTCACCCCAAAATATAAAAAAGCTGGGGTTGACACTACACCCTAGAGACCGGACGCAAGAGTTTTAAGCTACGTCCCAGGGGCATATAAGGTTTTTATGTAAGGGTGATCGTATGAACTTCAGAAATGGCTCATTTGATTGGAAATTTAAAGTTCTAGTTACTTTTTATGAGTCAAAAGTAATCAGAGGGCATCTACCCCCCCCCCCCCTCCCTACACACACACACTTTCCCCCAAATGTATCCAATCAAAATTTTGAGATAGCTAGTTTGTTTGAAATAGTCCAACGATCTTATAAAAAACACTTCAGGGTCCACATAACCCCCCTGAGCCCGGGGGAAAGGTTGTGATTTATGCCTCAAGATATGTAAGGTTTTTTATGGAAGAAGTGGTATCATAAACTCCGGAAGGGACTCAAATAACTAGAAATTGAAAGTTCTGACTCCATTTTTAAGAGTCGAAAGTGATCCAATGGCAACCAATCCCCCACCCCCTCCAAACCCTCTTTTCCCCAAATGCGTCCGATCAAATTTGTTGATATAGACATTTTTTTAAAAATAAACCAAAGATCATGTAACAAAAACTCCAGGGATAACACATCCCCCCCCCACAGAATCCGGGAGCAAGGGTTGTAAATTATGCCCCGGGAGAAGATAAGATTTTTATGGAAGGGACGGTCGTATAAACTTCGGAGGAAGCTCATTCGAGCATGTTTCTCAATTTTGTGAGAGGTTTGGGGTTTTGCTAAAGCAGTTAAGCTAGAAGTAGTGCAGCTAATATGTTTTAAGAGAATTTTAGGCTTCAAGGATTCATTTAGTTCAGTAGTACTGAAAGGGCTTTTCACTTTAAGGAGTGTTAGATTGATTAGAATGGTGAAATTATGGGAGAAAATAATTAGGCTACCTAGAGTTTGGTTTCTTAAGTCAGCTTATTTGGAGAGCTTGAAGGACGGTATACGTGATTCGTGGCCAAATCAGGTCAAGAAAATACTGGACCTTTGTGGCCTTTCGGAGATGTGGAATGAAGGAAAAGGCCCCAATGGGTGAAAGCGTATCAGTATGGAAAGAAGCCCAGTGAACCCTAAATGACTAAGAAATTCAAGAGTGACAAGCTCATAAGGACCAATCTATGTCTTTGAGGTTTTACTACCAAGCTAAATACTGTCGGGGGGAGTGACAAGCTTATGAGGACCAACTTATGTCTTTGATGTTTAACTCCCAAGCTAAAAACTGTTGGGGGAGGTGGAATAGGGGCAGCTGGTCCCTATTTTTGCCCTATGTATTGATTTGTGAATGAGAATTTAGTAGCTGGAGTTGCTCTGTGAGTTCCAATAGAAGTAGTAGCTGGAGTAATATTAGTAATTGTGGTTGCAGTATTAGTCGTAGTGTGCATATATTGCCTTTTTGGTCGATTGATCTTCCCCCTAACCATTCTCAGAAACTTCCAACTTAATACCCTAAGCCATTCCTGAGATACAAACTTTTGGCAACTTGCATGCACATAGTATGTTTTGATTTAGTTCAAATTTCCCCAAAATATTCTCTTAAATTTTTACCTTCATAACTTTAGCCTTAGTTAGTACTAGTATCAAAGTGGTAGTAGTATTAGTAGTAGCAGTAACAGTAGTTGCACTAGTATTAATAGCAGTAGTAGTATACACATATTGCCTTTTGGTCAGCTGAACATCCCTCTCATGATGCACTGGATGTTTCAGCTTGATACAGTAAGCTGTTTGAAAGATATTGCTGATACACTCTTTTGGCATTCTGTGTGCACATAATGTGTTTTGATTTAGTTCCTTTCCCTTCAACCTTTCCTTAAATTATAATCTACATATTCTCAGCCTTAGTAGTAGTCACTCCAGAACCAGTAGTTGTAGTAGCAGTAGCATGGAAATATTTCCTTTTTAGTCAATCAATTGATCATCCCCCTTCATTCCCTGAATGTCCCAACTTAATACCCTCAGTCATTCCTGAGTTACGCTTTTTTACAACTTGTATGCACGTTATGTGTTTCTGTTAAGTTTAACGCTTCCCTCAACATTATCTGAAAGCTTCATCCGAATGCCCTTGATTCTTCTGAACAAAGGTCAAGCATACCCTCTTTCCCAAAAACCAATACTATATGTAAACAATGAACAAATTGCATAACTTACAGCCCTTACCCTGAGGGAAGTGGGGGGGGGGGTGGACATCCCTAGACACAGATGAATCTTTCAACTATGCTGAACAAAATGGCTATCTCAAAATTTTGATTGGATGTGTTTGGGGAATTAATTGCCGTGGGAAGAGGGCTGATTTCCGTCCAATCCCTTTTGACTTTTAAAAATACAACTACAATTTTCGATTTCCGTTGAATAAGCGCCTTCGGAAGTTTTTACAACAACTCCTTCTATACGAAGTGTCTAGGTGAAAAAAAATAATACATTGTCCTCATGTCGCTCTTTTCGCTATTGCGCTGTCTATAATAGTAGTATTACGCGTTAGTAGGAAGCTACCATGAGTTCGTGACGGGGCACCATATATGGGCATAGAATACTGACGGGGCACCACTGCTGCCATCTATAATTGAGTCTAACGCCGAAAGGTTATAATTTATTCAAGGATTATTGATCCACGAAGGGGGACAGATTTCTGAGAAATTGATTGCATAATCAAGGGGAAGTAGATTTCTGAGAAATTGACTTACATAATCGGTGGGGAATGTATTGATCGACTCTAACGGAATTAGAAATGACATCACTTGTTTTCTAGGAATTATGCGGGACTCTAAAGAGATAGAAATTCCATTTTTAAATATGGCTTCTTTGGTCTTTAGTGACAGAGATAAATTAATATTCTATTCTTAAATATGGCTTCTCCGATCTTTAGGTCAGAGTGATAAATTGATATTCTATCGAAACCATAATAGCGTAGCTAGGAACATCTTAGAGATGAAGAGATTAACGCGGGAATTGTTTCCTAGGAATTCCAAATCTGAAAGTGCCGGGATGCCAAAACAAAAGAAAGACGAAGATATTACATTTAGGGGATTATATTGGCAAAACCGTTTGAGACATTGTATAAGATGATTTAGCCGAAACAGTTCGAGACATTTTAGAAGATGATTTGGGGTAAAATTCTGTGGTCATTATAATACACAAGTTCCATTTGAACAGTGTTGTGAGGTCCCCTACCCCAACCCCAAAGGACCCCATCCCCCAAAGGGCCACTGGCCCCAAAGGGCCCCGGGCCCCCAAAGCGCCCTCCAGATCCCCCAAAGGCCCCCCCCGTTTTTAGAATTTTTTTTGCACACTAGAGACACAGATGAACCCTCCCTCCAACTTTCTAGCTCCCCCCCGAATATATCTTTTCAGAACAAGTTCTTCACGTAATGTCCCTCCTAAACCCATTTTATAAGTTGAAGTATCCCATCCTTTTCACACACAACTTGACTTTACAGCTTTTTGAATACAACATCAAGCAATACTTTTCAAAGACATTTCAGAACAAGTTCTTTTTCTTAATGTCCCTCCTAAACCCATTTTCCAAGTTGAAATACCCATCTTTTTCACCCACAACTTTACTTTACAGCTTTTGAATACCCCAACACCAAGCAATACTTTTCAAAAGACATTTCAGAACAAGTTCTTTTCCTTAATGTCCCTCCTAAACCCATTTTTCAAGTTAAAGTACCCATCCTTTTCACCAACAACTTTACTTTACAACTTTTTGAATATCCCAAAACCAAGCAATACTTTTCAGAAGACATTTCAGAACAAGTTCTTTTTCTTAATGTCCGTCCTAAACCCATTTTACAAGTTGAAGTACCCATCCTTTTCATCCACAACTTTACTTTAAAGCTTTTTGAATACCCCAACACCAAGCATTACTTTTCAAAACACATTTCAGAACAAGTTCTTTTCTTAATGTCCCACCTAAACCCATTTTACAAGTTGAAGTACCCATCCTTTTCACCCACAACTTTACTTTACAGCTTTTTGAATACCACAACACCAAGCAATACTTTTCAAAAGACATTTCAGAACAAGTTCTTTTCTTAATATCCCACCTAAAGCCACTTTACAAGTTGAAATACCCATCCTTTTCACCCAAAACTTTACTTTACAGCTTTTTGAATACCCCAAAACCAAGCAATACAATTCAAAAGACATTTCAGAACAAGTTCTTTTCTTAATGTCCCACTTAAACCCATTTCACAAGTTGAAGTACCCATCCTTTTCACCCAAAACTTTACGTTACAGCTTTTTGAATACTCCAACACCAAGCAATACTTTTCAAAAGACATTTCAGAACAAGTTCTTATCTTAATGTCCCTCCTAAACCCATTTTACAAGTTGAAGTACACATCCTTTTCACCACAACTTTACTTTACAGCTTTTTGAATACCACAACACCAAGCAATACTTTTCAAAAGACATTTCAGAACAACTTCTTTTCTTAATGTCCCACCTAAACCCGTTTTACAAGTCGAAGTACCCATCCTTTTCACCCACAACATTACTTTACAGCTTTTTGCATACCACAACACCAAGCAATACTTTTCAAAAGACATTTCAGAACAAGTTCTTTTCTTAATGTCCCACCTAAACCCATTGTACAAGTTGAAGCACCCATCCTATTCACCCACAACTTTACTTTACAGCTTTTTTGAAAACCACAAGACCAAGCAATACTTATCAAAAGACATTTCAGAACAATTTCTTTTCCTAATGTCCCACCTAAACCCTTTTTACAAGTTGAAGTACCCATCCTTTTTACCCACAACTTTACTTTCCAGCTTTTGAATACCACAACACAAGGCAATACTTTTCAAAAGACATTTCAGAACAAGTTCTTTTCTTAATGTCCCTCCTAAACGCATTTTACAAGTTGAAGTACCCATCCTTTTCACCTACAACTTCACTTTACAGCTTTTTGAATACCCCAACACCAAGCAATACTATTCAAAAGACATTTCAGAACAAGTTCTTTTTTTTAATGTCCCTCCTAAACCAATTTTACAAGTTGAAGTGCCCATCCTTTTCACCCACAACTTTACTTTACAGCTTTTTTGAATACCACAACACCATGCAATACTTTTCAAAAGACATTTCAGAACAAGCTCTTTTCTTAATGTCCCACCTAAACCCATTTTAGAAGTTGAAGTACCCATCCATTTCACCCACAACTTTACTTTACAGCTTTTTGAATACCCCAACACCAAGCAATACTTTTCAAAAGACATTTCAGAATAAGTTCTTTTCTTAATGTCCCACCTAAACCCATTTTACAAGTCGAAGTACCCATCCTTTTCACCCACAACATTACTTTACAACTTTTGCATAACCCAACACCAAGCAATACTTTTCAAAAGACATTTCAGAACAAGCTCTTTTCTTAATGTCCCTCCTAAACCCATTTTAGAAGTTGAAGTACCCGCCCTTTTCACCCACAACTTTACTTTATAGCTTTTTGAATACCCCAACACCAAGCAATACTTTTCAAAAGACATTTCAGAACAAGTTCTTTTCTTAATGTCCCTCCTAAACCCATTTTACAAGTTACAGTACCCATCCTTTTCACCCATAACTTTACTTTAGAGCTTTTTGAATACCACAACACCAAGCAATACTTTTCAAAAGACATTTCAGAACAACTTCTTTTCTTAATGTCCCACCTAAACCCATTTTACAAGTTAAAGTACCCACCCTTTTCATCCACAACTTTACTTTACAACTTTTTGAATACCCCAAAACCAAGCAATACTTTTCAAAAGACATTTCAGAACAAGTTCTTTTTCTTAATGTCCGTCCTAAACCCATTTTACAACTTGAAGTACCCATCCTTTTCACCCACAACTTTACTTTCCAGCTTTTTTGAATACCACAACACCAAGCAATACTTATCTAAAGACATTTCAGAACAAGTTCTTTTCTTAATGTCCCACCTAAACCCATTTTACAAGTTGAAGTACCCATCCTTTTTACCCACAACTTTACTTTACAGCTTTTTGAATACCCTAACACCAAGCAATACTTTTCAAAAGACATTTCAGAACAAATTCTTTTTCTTAATGTCCCTCCTAAACCCATTTTACAAGTTGAAGTACCCATCCTTTTCACCCACGACTTTACTTTACAGCTTTTTGAATACCACAAAACCAAGCAATACTTTTCAAAAGACATTTCAGAGACAAGCTCTTTTCTTAATGTTCCTCTTAAACCAATTTTACAAGTTGAAGTACCCATCCTTTTCACCCACAACTTTACTTTACAGCTTTTTTGAATACCACAACACCAAGCAATACTTTTCAAAAGACATTTCAGAACAAGTTCTTTTCTTAATGTCCCACCTAAACCCATTTTCCAAGTTGAAATACCCATTCATTTCAACCACAACTTTACTTTACAGCTTTTTGAATACCACAACACCAAGCAATACTTTTCAAAAGACATTTCAGAACAAGTTCTTTTCTTAATGCCTCACCTAAACCCATTTTACAAGTTGAAGTACCCATCCTTTTCACCAACAACTTTACTTTAGAGCTTATTGAATACCACAACACCAAACAATACTTTTCAAAAGACATTTCAGAACAAGTTCTTTTCTTAATGTCCCACCTAAACCCATTTTACAAGTTGAAGTACCCATCCTTTTCACCCACAACTTTACTTTACAGCTTTTTTGAATACCACAACACAAAGCAATACTTTTCAAAGGAAATTCCAGAACAAGTTCTTTTCTTAATGTCCCACCTAAACCCATTTTACCAGTTGAAGTACCCATCCTTTTTACCCACAACTTTACTTTACAGCTTTTTGCATACCACAACACCAAGTAATACTTTTCAAAAGACATTTCAGATTAAGTTCTTTTCTTAATGTCCCACCTAAACCCATTTTACAAGTTGAAGTACCCATCCTTTTCACCCACAACTTTATTTTACAGCTAATTGAATACCACAACACCAAGCAATACTTTTCAAAAGACGTTTCAGAACAAGTTCTTTTCTTAATGTCCCACCTAAACCCATTTTACAAGTTGAAGTACCCATCCTTTTCACCCACAACTTTACTTTACAGCTTTTTGAATACCCCAACACCAAGCAAAACTTTTCAAAAGACATTTCGGAACAAGTTCTTTTCTTAATGTCCCTCCTAATCCCATTTTACAAGTTGAAGTACCCATCCTTTTCGCCCACAACTTTACTTTCAAGCTTTTTGAATACCCCAACACCAAGCAATACTTTTCAAGACATTTAAGAACAAGTTCTTTTCTTAATGTCCCTCCTAAACCCATTTTACAAGTTGAAGTACCCATCCTTTTCACCCACAACTTTACGTTACAGCTTTTTGAATACCACAACAACAAGCAATACTTTTCAAAAGACATTTCAGAACAAGTTCTTTTCTTAATGTCCCACCTGAATCCATTTTACAAGTTGAAGTACCCATCCTTTTAACCCATAACTTTACTTTACAGATTTTTGAATACCACAACACCAAGCAATACTTTTCAAAAGACATTTCAGAACAAGTTCTTTTCTTAATCTCACACCTAAACCCATTTTACAAGTTGAAGTACCAATCCTTTTCACCAACAACTTTACTTTACAGCTTTTTTGAATACCACAACACCAAGCAATACTTTTCAAAAGACATTTCAGAACAAGTTCTTTTCTTAATGTCCCACCTAAACCCATTTTACAAGTTGAAGTACCCATCCTTTTAACCCACAACTTTACTTTACAGCTTTTTGAATACCACAACACCAAGCAAAACTTTTCAAAGGACATTTCAGAACAAGTTCATTTCTTAATATCCCTCTTAAGCCCATTTTACAACTTGAACTACCCATCCTTTTCACCCACAACTTTACTTTACAGCTTTTTGAATACCCCAACACCAAACAATACTTTTCAAAAGACATTTCAGAACAAGTTCTTTTTCTTAATGTCCCTCCTAAACCCATTTTACTAGTTGAAGTACCCATCCTTTTCACCACGACTTTACAGCTTTCTGAATACCACAACACCAAGCAATACTTTTCAAAAGACATTTCAGAACAAGTTCCTTTCTTAATATTCCTCCTAAACCCATTTTACAAGTTGAAGTACCCATCCTTTTAACCCACAACTTTACTTTACAGCTTTTTGAATAACACAACACCAAGCAATACTTTTTAAAAGACATTTCAGAACAAGTTCTTTTCTTAATGTCACACCTAAACCCATTTTACAAGTTGAAGTACCCATCCTTTTAACCCAAAACTTTACTTTACAGCTTTTTGAATACCACAACACCAAGCAATACTTTTCAAAAGACATTTCAGAACAATTTTTTTTCTTAATGTCCCACCTAAACCCATTTTACAAGTTGAAGTACCCATCCTTTTCACTCACAACTTTACTTTACAGCTTTTTTAATACCACAATACCAAGCAATACTTTTCAAAAGACATTTCAGAACAAGTTCTTTTCCTAATGTCCCACCTAAACCCATTTTACAAGTTGAAGTACCCATCCTTTTCACCAACAACTATACTTTACAGCTTTTTAAATACAACAACACCAAGCAATACTTTTCAAAAGACATTTCAGAACAAGTTCTTTTCTTAATATCCCACCTAAACCCATTTTACAAGTTGAAGTACCCATCCTTTTGATCCAGAGCTTTACTTTACAGCTTTTTGAACCCAGGGAGCCTAGTGAGAGAGACATGCAAAAAGCTAGGTTCATTTTTTTTACTAAAGCAAGTGCTACCATCTATTTCAATTAACGCAGATGACAGCGCAACTGATTTTTCCTTCACACAGGCACCTGCAGCCAACCTACAATACCACCCTTTTTTCAAGTAACTACATTCACATTAGGTTCATTTAGGTTCACAGCGTGGCGCGCCACGCATTAAGAAAAGAAATTGTTCTGAAATGTCTTTTGAAAAGTATTGCTTGGTATTGTGGTATTAAAAAAGCTGTAAAGTAAAGTTGTGAGTGAAAAGGATGGGTACTTCAACTTGTAAAATGGGTTTAGGTGGGACATTAAGAAAAAAAATTGTTCTGAAATGTCTTTTGAAAAGTATTGCTTGGTGTTGTGGTATTCAATAAGCTCTAAAGTAAAGTTGTGGGTGAAAAGGATGGGTACTTCAACTTGTAAAATGGGTTTAGGTGAGGCATTAAGAAAAAAACTTGTTCTGAAATGTCTGTTGAAAAGTATTGCTTGGTGTTGTGGTATTCAAAAAGCTGTAAAGTAAAGTTGTTGGTAAAAAGGATGGGCACTTCAACTTGTAAAATGGGTTTAGGTGGGACATTAAGAAAAGAACTTGTTCTGAAATGTCTTTTGAAAAGTATTGCTTGGTGTTGTGGTATTCAAAAAAGCTGTAAAGTAAAGTTGTGGGTGAAAAGGATTGGTACTTCAACTTGTAAAATGTGTTTAGGTGGGACATTAAGAGAAGAACTTGTTCTGAAATGTCTTTTGAAAAGTATTGCTTGGTGTTGTGGTATGCAAAAAATGTAAAGTAAAGTTGTGGGTGAAAAGGATGGGTACTTCAACTTGTAAAATGGGTTTAGGTGGGGCATTAAGAAAAGAACTTGTTCTGAAATGTCTTTTGAAAAGTATTGCTAGGTGTTGGGGCATTCAAAAAGTTTTAATGTAAAGTTTTGGGTGAAAGGAATGGGTACTTCAACTTGTAAAATGGGTTTAGGAGGGACATTAAGAAAAGAACTTGTTCTGAATTGTCCTTTGAAAAATATTTCTTGGTGTTGTAGTATTCAAAAAGCTATAAAGTAAAGTTGTGGGTGAAAAGGAAGGGTACTTCAACTTGTAAAATGATTTTAGGTGGGACATTAAGAAAAGAACTTGTTCTGAAATGACTTTTGAAAAGTATGTCTTGGTGTTGTGGTATTCAAAATGCTGTAAAGTAAAGTTGTGGGTGAAAAGGATGGGTAGTTTAACTTTTAAAATGGGTTTAGGTGGGACATTAAGAAAGGAACTTGTTCTGAAATGTCTTTTGAAAAGTATTGTTTGGTGTTGTGGTATGCAAAAAGCTGTAAAGTAAAGTTGTGGGTGAAAAGGAAGGGTACTTCAACTTGTAAAATGGGTTTAGGTGTGACATTAAGAAAAGAACTTGTTCTGAAATGTCTTTTGAAAAGTATTGCTTGGTGTTGTGGTATTCAAAAAGCTCTAAAGTAAAGTTGTGGGTGAAAAGGATGGGTACTTCAACTTGTAAAATGGGTTTAGGTGAGGCATTAAGAAAAGAACTTGTTCTGAAATGTCTTTTGAAAAGTATTGCCTGGTGTTGTGGTATTCAAAAAGCTGTAAAGTAAAGTTGTGGGTGAAAAGGATGGGTACTTCAACTTGTAAAATAAGTTTATGAGGGACATTAAGAAAACAACTTGTTATGTAATGGCTTTTGATAAGTATTGCTTGGTGTTTTGGTATTCAAAAAAGCTGTAAAGTAAAGTTGTGGGTGAAAAGGATGGGTACTTCAACTTGTAAAATGGGTTTAGGTGGGACATTAAGAAAGGAACTTGTTCTGAAATGTCTTTTGAAAAGTATTGCTTGGTGTTGTGGTATTCAAACAGCTGTAAAGTAAAGTTGTGGGTGAAAAGGATGAGTAATTCAACTTGTAAAACGGGTTTAGGTGGGATATTAAGAAAAGAACTTGTTCTGAAATGTCTTTTGAAAAGTATTGCTTGGTGTTGTGGTATTAAAAAAAAACTGTAAAGTAAAGTTGTGGGTGAAAAGGATGGGTACTTCAACTTTTAAAATTGGTTTAGGAAAAACATTAAGAAAAGAGCTTGTTCTGAAATGTCTTTTGAGAAGTATTGCTTGGTGTTGTGGTATTCAAAAAGCTGTAAAGTAAAGTTGTGGGTGAAAAGGATGGGTACTTCAACTTGTAAAATGGGTTTAGGAGGGATATTAAGAAAAGAACTTGTTCTGAAATGTCTTTTGAAAAGTATTGCTTGGTGTTGGGGTATTCAAAAAGCTGTAAAGTGAAGTTGTGGGTGAAAAGGATGAGTACTTCAACTTGTAAAATGTGTTTAGGAGGGACATTAAGAAAAGAACTTGTTCTGAAATGTCTTTTGATAAGTATTGCTTGGTGTTTTGGTATTCGAAAAAGCTGTAAAGTAAAGTTGTGGGTGAAAAGGATGGGTACTTCAACTTGTAAAATGGGTTTAGGTGAGGCATTAAGAAAAGAACTTGTTCTGAAATGTCTTTTGAAAAGTATTGCCTGGTGTTGTGGTATTCAAAAAGCTGTAAAGTAAAGTTGTGGGTGAAAAGGATGGGTACTTCAACTTGTAAAATAAGTTTATGAGGGACATTAAGAAAACAACTTGTTCTGTAATGGCTTTTGATAAGTATTGCTTGGTGTTTTGGTATTCAAAAAAGCTGTAAAGTAAAGTTGTGGGTGAAAAGGATGAGTACTTCAACTTGTAAAATGGGTTTAGGTGAGGCATTAAGAAAAGAACTTGTTTTGAAATGTCTTTTGAAAAGTATTGCTTGGTTTTGTGGTATTCAAAAAGCTGTAAAGTAAAGTTGTGGGTGAAATGGATGGGTACTTCAACTTGTAAAATGGGTTTAGGTGGGACATTAAGAAAAGAACTTGTTCTGAAATGTCTTTTGAAAAGTATTGCTTGGTGTTGTGGTATTAAAAAAAACTGTAAAGGAAAGTTGTGGGTGAAAAGGATGGGTACTTCAACTTTTAAAATTGGTTTAGGAAAAACATTAAGAAAAGATCTTGTTCTGAAATGCCTTTTGAAAACTATTGCATGGTGTTGGGGCATTCAAAAAGCTGTAAAGTAAAGTTGTGGGTGAAAAGGATGGGTACTTCAACTTGTAACATGGGTTTAGGAGGGACATTAAGAAAAGAACTTGTTCTGAAATGTCTTTTGAAAAGTATTGCTTGGTGTTTTGGTATTCGAAAAAGCTGTAAAGTAAAGTTGTGGGTGAAAAGGATGGGTACTTCGACTTGTAAAATGGGTTTAGGTGGGACATTAAGAAAAGAATTTGTTCTGAAATGTCTTTTGATAAGTATTGCTTGGTGTTGTGGTATTCAAAAAAGTTGTAAAGTAAAGTTGTGGGCGAAAAGGATGGGTACTTCAACTTGTAAAACGGGTTTAGGTGGGACATTAAGAAAAGAACTTGTTCTGAAATGTCTTTTGAAAAGTATTGCTTGGTGTTGTGGTATGCAAAAAGCTGTAAAGTAATGTTGTGGGTGTAAAGGATGGGTACTTCGACTTGTAAAATGGGTTTAGGTGGGACATTAAGAAAAGCAGTTGTTCTGAAATGTCTTTTGAAAAGTATTGCTTGGTGTTATGGTATTCAAAAAGCTGTAAACTAAAGTTGTGGTGAAAAGGATGGGTACTTCAGCTTGTAAAATGGGTTTAGGAGGGACATTAAGAAAAGAACTTGTTCTGAAATGTCTTTTGAAAAGTATTGCTTGGTGTTGGGATATTCAAAAAGCTGTAAAGTAAAGTTGTGGGCGAAAAGGATGGGTACTTAGACTTGTAAAATGGGTTTAGGAGGGACATTAAGAAAAGAACTTGTTCTGAAATGTCTTTTGAAAAGTACTGCTTGGTGCTGTGGTATTCAAAAGCTGTAAAGTAAAGTTGTGGGTGAAAAGGATGGGTAGTTCAACTTGTAAAATGGGTTTAGGAGGGACATTAAGAAAAGAACTTGTTCTGAAATGTCTTTTGAAAAGTATTGCTTGGTTTTGGGGTATTCAAAAAACTGTAAAGTTGTGGGTGAAAAGGATGGGTACTTCAACTTGTAAAATGGGTTTAAGTGGGACATTAAGAAAAGAACTTGTTCTGAAATGTCTTTTGAAAAGTATTGCTTGGTTTTGGGGTATTCAAAAAGCTGTAAAGTAAGGTTTTGGGTGAAAAGGATGGGTGGTTCAACTTGTAACATGGGTTTAAGAGGGATATTAAGATAATTACTTGTTCTGAAATGCACTTTGAAAAGCTCTACTTGGTTTTGTGGCAGTCAAAAAGATTCAAAATAAAGTTGTGGTGAGATGAATGGGTGCTTCAACATTTTGAATGCGTGTAGGATGGGCGGTAAGAAAGATCCTTGTACTGAAACGTCTTTTGAAAAGTATTGCTTGGTGTTGTGGTATTCAAAAAGCTGTAATGTAAAGTTGTGGGTGAAAAGGATGGGTACTTCAACTTGTAAAATGGGTTTAGGTGGGACATTAAGAAAAGAACTTGTTTTGAAATGTCTTTTGAAAAGTATTACTTGGTGTTGTGGTATGCAAAAAGCTGTAAAGTAAAGTTGTGGGTGAAAGGGATGGGTACTTCAACTTGTAAAATGGGTTTTGGTGGGACATTAAGAAAAGAACTTGCTCTGAAATGTCTTTTGAAAAGTATTGCTTGGTGTTGGGGTATTCAAAAAGCTATAAAGTAAAGTTGTGGGTGAAAAGGACGGGTACTTCAACTTGTAAAATGGGTTTAGGAGGGACATTAAGAAAACGACCTTGTTCTGAAATGTCTTTTGAAAAGTATTGCTTGGTGTTGGGGTATTCAAAAAGCTGTAAAGTAAAGTTGTTGGTGAAAAGGATGGGTACTTCAACTAGAAAAATGGTTTTAGGAGGGACATTAAGGAAAAGAACTTGTTCTGAAATGTATTTTGAAAAGTATTGCTTGGTGTTGGGGTATTCAAAAAGCTGTAAAGTAAAGTTGTGGGTGAAAAGGATGGGTACTTCAACTTGGAAAATGGGTTTAGGAGGGACATTAAGAAAAAGAACTTATTCTGAACAGTCTTAAGGAGATAAGATAAGAGATAAGATATTTATTTCAAAAAGATCACTATCACAAGCCCACAAAGGGCCGAATTCGGACTTCGGAGTCGACAATATAAATGATTGCACTAAAACTGGCAAAAATGAAACAACAACAACGAAATGAAAAAATCATAATGAACAATCATTTAACAGTCAATAATTAAAACTGTAAAAAGTCAGAAGAGTTGTTGAAGAGTATTGCTTGGTGTTGGGGTATTCAAAAAGCTGTAAAGTAAAGTTGTGTGTGAAAAGGATGGGATACTTCAACTTATAAAATGGGTTTAGGAGGGACATTACGTAAAGAACTTGTTCTGAAAAGATATATTCGGGGGGGAGCTAAAAATTTGGGGGGAGGGGTTCTTCTGTGTCTCAAGTGTGCAAAAAAAAAATCAAAAAACGGGGGGCCCTTTGGGGGCCCTTTGGTGGCACCAGGGGGGCCCTTTGGGGGGATGGGGCCCTTTGGGGTTGGGGACCTCACAACACTGTTCAAATGGAACTTGTGTATTATAACGACCACAGAGTTTCACCCCAAATCATCTTCTAAAATGTCTCCAACTGTTTTGCCAAAATCATCTTCTAAAATGTCTCAAACGGTTTCGCCCAAATAATCTCCTAAAAGTAATTTCTGCGTGTTCCTTTTGTTTTGGCATCCCTGCGCTGTCACATTTGAAATTCCCAGGAAAAAATTCCCACGTTAATCTCTTCATCTCTAAGATGTTCCTAGCTACACTATTATGGTTTTGATAGAATATCAATTTATCACTCTGACCTAAAGATCGGAGAATCCATATTTAAAAATAGAATATTAATTTATCTCTGTCACTAAAGACCAAAGAAGCCATATTTAAAACCGGAATTTCTATCTCTTTAGAGTCCCGCATAATTCCTAGGAAACAAGTGATGTCATTTCTAATTCCGTTAGACTCGATCAATACATTCCCCACCGATTATGTAAGTCAATTTCTCAGAAATCTACTTCCCCTCGATTATGCAATCAATTTCTCAGAAATCTGCCCCCCTTCGTGGATCGATAATCCTTGAATAAATTATAACCTGTCGGCGTTAGACTCAATTGTAGATGGCAGCAGTGGTGCCCCGTCAGTATTCTATGCCCATATATGGTGCCCCGTCACGAACTCATGGTAGCTTCCTACTCGCGTTCAACATTTGACAAAATGCTTACCGAAATTAGCTATGAAAATTGCTATTATCCTGATGAATATTATCTAGATGGGTACCAGCAGGATTGGGACTTCTGAGTTTTTAGCGCAACTGAAGCCATGTGTTAAAGCTGAGGTAGCTTTTAAAGGCAACTCTATCCTTATGTATGTATGGATTTATTGCCCATCATAAATGCAAAAATACAACACTGATGGAGTAATAAGAAAATAAAAGGAAGAAGAAACGAATAGCTTCTAACAAATACAAACAAAACCAAACCCAACAAAAATCGACAAGAAAAAAAAAAAAAAAAGGCAATCTTATAATGTGATAAACACATGATGAAATATTGTGACATTTGAACTTTAATACAACTGGTAAACCGTACGCTTTCCTAGAATTCCGGGCAAAACAATTCTTTTAGAAGTTGAAGCGTGGAGCAAAGATTTGACTCAATCGGTTCATCAAGGTACGTCAGTGTATCTTGTAAAAGAAAACTTAAACCAACCATTTTGTGAATTAAAAACAAAAAATGCCAATTAGAATTTTTATCCATGCACTTATCGAAGACGAAAGAAGTCGTAACTACAAACATTGATTATATCTGCAGGAAACAGGTTATCGTAGATTCCTTTGCAGTACAAAAAGAATTTACAGTACAACAGTCAAGAGAGAAGAAGAGACCATTAGCAGCCAAGGCTGATGATGGATAATAAGCCTAAGATGCCACGGTCCCACACACAGTGTGGGACCCAGATAATCATGATAATCATTTTCACCCCAGATAATCATGTCCGATCATTTATTATGTTTTATTATTTGTGTAATTAATTGTTCCATTTTGTGCTAAGTATCATATTCACAAAAAAAAATAAACAGTTGAATTATCTTCAACAGTTATTATCTTCGTCATTTCCTAAAAAAGCCTATTTTACGGCGTGGAAAGGGGGTGGATAAACATTAGACTCAGAAATGGATGGTACTTTTAGAGTCCAACCCAGGGGGCACCCATGCTAGATAAACCAATGTCACTAGGAAGTGATTTCTTTCGGGGGGCGGGGGGACAGAAAACCAAAGAAGACTATTATATTATGTCTTTTAATGTTGCAACTTTAGAGGGAGGGGCCCCTCTCTATGTATATACCTCAACAAAATGAACAAAATTTGCACTTTACTGGAAAAATATAAATGTTTTTACTTTTATAACTTTAATAAAACAAATAATATTAACATTTTGATAAATAAATATCAGTATATGTATATTAAACTGACAATGCTCATTCCATTTGCATTTCTTTCAGTAAAGTGCAAATTATGTTCTGGCCTTGGGAAGGCATAGGGGTTTTGAGCCTAACGTATACTAATTTCTGCTCGTTTTGAGTTTGACTTGGTTAATTATTGTAATTTCTGTTTGTTTTGGGTTTCATTTATTTATCGATGCTGATTTGTGGTAGTTTCACGCTTGGTAGAATATTTGATTTTATTTTTGCTCATTTTTTGTTAAATGGAGTTCTTTACTCTTCTTTGAAAAACTTATTTTGTGGAAAAAGTTTTTTTTAATTAATTTCTGTTCGTTTTATATTGACATAGTCTTTTCAGGGAAAAAGAAGATAATACTTTAAATCTTTTCGTTTTTTTTAGGACTTTATAGTTGACTTTATAGTTAGCGTGCTATTTGTAAGCTGGAGAAAAATTTTCAGCAATTTTTAACAACATACACCCTAATAAAAATCTGGACACAAATAGTAGTGTTTAATGTAGCTTCATACCTCCTTTAGTTGACCTGAAATGAAAGATTTGATACCATTCGCAAAAAAATCTGTTTACTTTCTTTGATAGTTATGATGCACTTACGCTATTCCGACTTGGTTACGTTTTAAGAACATTAGCAGCCTGTAAAGACAGAACTTATTACCCCCGGTTGTTCTTGGGATACTGCGGAAATATCTTATTGGGAACTACAATCAATAGGGGTTATATTGATATCTTAAGACAACGTTTAGTTTTTAAACATAATGGGCAAATGGGAGGGTGGGCGTGGGAGGGGGATTAGTTGCCCTCCAATCACTTTCGACTAATAAAAAGGGCATCAGCCGTTTCCATTTTCAACCGAATGAGCCCTTTTCGAAGTTCCTACGACAACTCCTTTGATAGAAAGTGCCCCGGTCTAAACAACAACAACAACAACAAAAATAATAGATTATACCCCCATCGATCTTTACTATAAAAATGTCAAGCCTTCCAATCACCTTCGACTATTGAAAAGGGCACTAGGCCTTTCGATTGCCAATGAAATGAGCTCTTTTTGAAATGACAGCGCTTTCTATAAACACCTTATATGCCTCCAGGGCACAAATTACAGCCCTTACACTAAGGGCTGTTAGGGTGGTTGTCATCCTCTAAGACCTAATTTCTAGAACTTTCAACTACGTTAAACAAAATGGCTATCTCAAAATTTTGACTGGATATGTTTGGGGTAATGGTGGGCATGAGAGGGGCGTCAGTCGCTCTTCAATCACTTTCAACTATTAAAAATAGCAGTAGCCCATTCCATTTCCAATCAAATGAGCTCTTTTGAAGCTTCTACGACAACACTTTCAATAAAAACCTTATATACCCCCGGGGCATAACTTACAACCCTTGCCCTGAGGGCTGGGGGGGGGTGTCATTCTCAAGGACCTAATTTCCAGAATTTTCTACTACGTTGAAAAAAGGGCTATCTGAAAATTTTGATTCGATGTGTTTGGGGGAATGGTGGGCGTGAGAGGGGGGTTAGTTACCCTCCAATCACTTTCGACTATTAAAAAGGGCACTAGCCCTCTCAATTTCCAATTGAATAAGCCTCTTTTGAAGTTTTACGACAACTTTATCTATAAAAACCTTATATGCCCCCAGGGTATAACTTAGAACCTTTGCCCTGGGGGCTCTTGGGGTTTGGTCATCCTTAAACACATAATTTCCAGAACTTTCAACTACGTTGAAAAAAATGGCTATCTCTAAACTTTGATTGAATGTTTTTGGGGAAATGGTGGGCATGAGAGAGGGGTTAATTACTCTCCACTCAGTTTTGACTATTAAAAAGGGCAATTTCGATTTCCAATCAAATGAGCACTTTTCAAAATTTCTACAACAACTTTCTATATAAACCTTATATTCCCCCAGGGCATAACTTACAACCCTTGCACTGAACGATTTGGGAGGGTTTTCATTATAAGAGAAATAATTTCCAGAGAGATCAACGACGTTGAATAAAATGTATATCTCAAAATTTTTATTGAACATGTTTGGAAAAGTGGGGGGTGTGAGAAGTGCGTTAATCCCTATCTAATCACTTTCAACTATTAAAAAAGGCACTAGCCCTTTCAATTTTCAATTGAATGAGCCCTTTTGAAGTTTCTACAACATCGCTTTCTATAAAAACCTTATATACAGCCAGGGCACAACTTACAACCCTTGCCCTGAGGGCTGTGGGGGGGGTGTCATCCTTACAGACCTAATTTCCAAAACTTTCACCTACGTTGAATATAATGGCTATCTAAAAATTTTGATTGGATGTGTTTGGGGAAAGGTGGGCGTGAGAGGGGGGTTAGTTGCCCTCAAATCACTTTCGACTATTAAAAAGGGCACTAGCCCTTTGAATTTAAAATAGAATGAGCCCTTTTTCAAGTGTCTACGACAAAGATTTCAATAAAAACCTTATATTCCCACAAGGGCATAACTTATAGCCTTTGCCCTGAAGACTGGGGTGGGAGTGTCCTGCTCGAAGGTATAATTTCCTGAACTTCAAACTGCGTGGGACAAAATGGCTATCTCAAAATTTTTATTGGATGTGTTTGGGGAAATGCTGGGCGTGGAAGGGGTGTTAGTTGCCATCCAATCACTTTCGACTATTAAAAAGGGCATTAGCCATTTCAATTTCCAATCGAATGAGCAATTTTTGAAGTTTCTACCAAAACGCGTTCAATAAAAACCTTATAGGCCCCCCGGCCATAACTAACAACCCTTGCCCTGAGGGCTGGGGGGGGGGGGGGCGTTGTCATCCTCAAAGAAAAAATTTCCAGAACTTAAAAATACGTTGAATACAATGGCTATCCCCGAATTTTGATTGGATGTGTTTGGGGAAAAAGTGAGCGTGAGAGGGGGGTTAGTTGCCCTCCAATCACTTTCAACTATTAAAAAGGGAGCTAGCCCTTTGAATTTTCAATCGAATGAGCCTTTTTGAAGTTTCAACGACAACGCTGTCTATAAAAACCTTATATGCCCCCAGGGCATAACTTACCACACGTGCCCTGAAGGCTGTGGGGGAGTATCCTCCTCAAAAACATAATTTATAGCTAAAAATCAACTACGCTGGGCAAAATGTCTATCTAAAAATTTTGATTGAATGTGTTTCGGGGACTGGTGGGCGTGGAAGGGGTGTTAGTCGCCTTCCAATCCCTTTCGACTATTAAAAGGGCATAAGCCACTCCAATTTCCAATTGAATGAGCCTTTTTCTAAGTTTCTAGGACAACTTCTTCGATACGAAGTGCCCTGCTCTATAGGAAAAAATAAAAATAAATAACACATTGTGCCAACATCGTTCTTATTTGCCCCAAGGGCATAACTTAAAACCCTTGCCCTGAGGGCTGTGGGGGAGTGTCCTCCTCAAAAACATGCTTTCTATCTGGAAATCAACTACGCTGAACAAAATGGGTATCTCAAAATTTTGATTGGATGTGCTTGGGGGAATGATGAGCGTGGGGGGCGGCTTGTTGCCCTCCAATCCCTTTCGAATATTAAAAAGGGCACTAGTCACTCCAGTTTCCAATCGAATGAGCCCTTTTCAATGTTTCTACGACAACTCCTTCGATACGAAGTGCCCTGGTATGGAAAAAAAATAATACATTGTGCCAACATCGTTCTTTACTTAGGCAGCGCGATTGCGCTGCCTATAATACTTGGATTTGCTGCCTCTTTATTTTTGTTTACCCTATTTTAAGGTACGGTGTAGATGTAGCTGGTCTAGGTTTCACTTAAAATTTCCTGCCGTTTTTTAAGCAATTAATCAAAAAAACTTTTTGCACAAAATAAGTTTTTTTTTTAAAAAGTGAAGAACTCCATTAAACCAAAAATGAACAAAAATAGAATCAAATGATCTACCAAGCATACAACTAGAAATTAAAATAAGTCAAACACAAAATGAGCAGAAATTAATCTGAGTAGGGTTCTAAATCCTATGCTTTCTAAAAGGCAGAATATAATTTGTACTTTACTGAAAAAAATTCAAATGAATTTACTGAAAAAATATGCATTGTCAGTTTAATATACATAATGCTAATATTTATTCCTTAAAATCTTAATTAATTTGTGATTTCTTAAAGTTATAAAAGTGAAAACATTAAAAGAACTTTTTCAGTAGAGTAGCCACATTATGTTCTGGCTTTAAAAAAAGTTTTTTTGATTAATTTCTGTTCGATTTATATTGACATAGTCCTTTTCAGGGAGAAAGATTGAGCCACTTCTGAAGTTAAATAACCATCCCTTACATAAAAAATTTAATACACCCTGGAAATAACTTACAACCCTTGCCCCTAGTCTCTGGGGTTTGTTTCAACCCCAAAAGCCTTGTTATATGATATTTAGACTATTTTGAATAGAATGGCTGTGTCGAAATCTCTATTAGACACATTTCGGGACAATATGACGTGTGTGTAGAGGGGAGAGGGTAGCTTCCCTCTGATCACTTTTGACTCTTAAAAAAGGCACTAGAGCGTCTATTTATCAATCCAATGAGCCCCCTTTGAAGTCTATATGACCACACTTTCTATAAAAAACCCTATATGTCCCCAGGGCAAAACTTACAACCCTTGCCCTGAGGGCTGGGGGGATTTGTTATCCTCAAAGACATAATTTCCAGACCTTTTTGATAGGCTTAACAAAATGGCTATATCGAAATTTTGATCGGAAGTGTTTGAGGAAATGACAGGCATGTACGGAAACATTTACCCTCTGATCACTTTCGACTAATAAAAAAGGCACTTGTCCTCTCAGTTTCCAATCAAATGAGCCCTTTTTGAAGCTTCTACGACAAAACTTTCTATAAAAACCTCAAATGCCCCAATGGCATGGCTTAGGACCCTTGTCCTGAGGGCTATGGGAGAAGGTTTGTCACCCTCAAAGACATAATTTCCAGACCTCTCAAATAGGTTGAACAAAATGGTCATACGGAAATGTTGATCGAAAAGGTTTGGGGAAATGATGGGTGGGGGGGGGGGGATTCTCCTTCGGATTACTTTCGATTATGAAAAAAGGCAATATCCCTCTCAATTTCCAATCGATAGAGCCCTTTTTTAAGTTTTTATGACAACACTTTCTACATGACATTATATGCCCCCAGGGAATAACTTACAGCCTTAGCCCTGAGGGCTGTGGGGGGTTGTCATACTCCAAAACATAATTTCCGGACCCTTCAACAACGTTCAACAAAATTGCTATATCAAAATGTTGATAAATGAAACTCAGAGATGAAATAAAGTAACAAAAATGAAAAATACAATAAAAAAGTATGAAAAAACGAAGATTTTGTCAGCCAGCGAACCATAAAGTTGACAAAATTTAAGTAAATATTTCGACAAGGACCTCCGCCAAGTCGTCCACAGTGCTCAACAAAAAAGAAAGAAAGAAGAATCGTTTTACCATACATCTCGAAACTTGGCGATAAACTTGGAAAAATTTTAAGAAAACATAATCTCTCTGTTTCTTTCAAAACCGAACCAAAAGTTGAACACTTTTTCAACTCAGGAAAGGATAAAACAGACCCTGTACTAGGAAGCGGTGTCTACAGAATCCCGTGCTCATGTGGAAAATTTTACATTGGTAAAGACAACAAACAACTCAGTGAGCGTTTGCATGAGTCCAACACTACAGTTGGCACGTCTCTGTGATTAAAAAATATTGATGACAACTTTGTTTTATTTTTGGCAGTGCTTGTTTTTGTATATCTAACACCTATAGTTCTGTTTGACAAGGTAATTTTAATACCAACTGTAATTGGCGTATCACAAACTTTTAAAGAGGTAATTGAGATAAAAAAATATATGAACCAAAATTTAACAATAAATAGAGATACTGGAGATATTTCATTTTATGACAAATTTATGACAGTTTAATCTTGAAGGAGTCAATCAGTATTTTCACCCGAAAAAATTTAAAAGAACCTATTTGCATACCTAATGAAAACCGAAATTGTAGACAAGCTAAAATTATTGCAAGACGAAAGCTCCTTGCCCAATCATCTTGGTAAATTCATTTTCTTTTATTCCTGCCTGGTTTTTTATTCAGTGTCTGTTCTGCCTTTGTTTAGTAAACTTCGAAAGGTTAGATTTTCGTTTTTTTTTTCTTTCTTTTTTGTTTAGCACTGAGGACGACTTGGCGGAGGTCTTTGTTGAAATATTTATTTAAATTTTTTAATATTCATGGTTCGCTGGCTGACAAAATCCTCGTTGTTTCACCCTTTTTGATTTTATTTTTCATTTTTGTTACTTTCTCTCCTCTCTGAGTTTCATATGTCATGTATAGCCAGTGTGGTCTAAGAATATATTTACGTCAAGCTTACGGGAAGCCTTTGACCAATGTTGTTTTAGATATTTTCAGTTATGTTAAACCAATGTAAATCTTATTTGTCAGTTTAATTTCCTATAAACTTGTAAAAGACATCGAATTCTTCCACCTTCTTTACGTTTCAACCTACATTTAGGCACACATTCTGAAGGCCCATTTATTCAGAGAATGGGTTTCAAAACTTTAACACATATTTTAAAAGACCGTAGATCCAGAAGATACGTCCTTAGTAATAAAATACTAAATTGCAGATCCATATTGTATCATAATCCGTCCTCGTTGTGTTTGTCTAATCTTACAACTCTGGCGTAGAGTTTCCCGACACGTTAGTTATTCAGAAAAAACACATTCTTCGGAAAAATTCTTAAAACAGTACCATAAAAAAATTTAATTATCTCAGATTGTTCTTCCTAGATTTTTTCCTGGTCCTCTGTTGGAAAATTTTTCCTTTAAGGTATTTAGATCGAAGGAACTAAGTATTATTTCAAATGAACCAAAATTTGCAATGGCTCAAACACACGTAAATACATCAGAAATTATTACGGGCGTGGAGTCTGCTATTTTTGGCTCTCATGGTGAAGTCCAAAAACCAGACCTACTCAGAGGTGAAATTGTAAAGGGTATTCTTGATTATAGGCCATCTTTGTCACTTTCAACTCAATCAAAGGAAGAAATTAAAATCCTCCGAAATTAAAAAAAAGACAAAAACACTGTGATTACAAAAGAGGACAAGGGAAACACAGTTGTAATTATGAATTCTGCAAATTATGAATTAAAAGTAAACACCCTTTTAATGGATAAAAATATTTACAAAGAAATAAAATTTGATCCCACGGACAAATACACACAGAAGTTGAGAAATGAACGAGGAATTTT
The DNA here is from genome assembly GCF_049724085.1 of Artemia sp. Qi Xiang Cuo. NCBI lineage: Eukaryota > Metazoa > Arthropoda > Branchiopoda > Anostraca > Artemiidae > Artemia > Artemia sp. Qi Xiang Cuo. The sequence continues at coordinate 19,647,799 of NC_142802.1, read as the reverse complement.
AAAAGATACTAGACTAAGTACCCCTCAAATGTACAGAAAATTTTATCCAAAAGGTTGTACAGCCCCAAAGTTTTATGGTCTGCCTAAAATCCATAAGAATGATATTCTGTTGCATCCAATTGTAGCATGTTATAGTTTTCCGGCTACAAGTCTAGGAAGCTTCTTAACCACCATTTTTAAGCCTCTTTTAAGCACACAGAAATTCTATATTAAAAATTCCATAGATCTTGTTGAGAAGTTAAAAAATCAAAGTACAACAGAAAATACCGTCTTATCTAGTTTTGATGCAGTTTCTATGTACAATTCATGCGATGTCCATAAATGTGAGCAGGCTTTACAAAGAAAATTAGAGGAAAATTCAGCTTGGTCGGATTATAAAACTTTGGAAATTGATACAATAATGACCCTTGTCCGTTTTTGCAACAAGTTCTCCTCGTATTTTAAATTCCGAAACAATTTTTTTCTTCAAATAATGGGCTTATCCATGGGCACTGTCTTGTCTCCTTATTTGGCAAATTTTTACATGGATTTCATAGAACAGTCTGCTTTGAATAGTTTCCACTTAAAACACTCTATCTGGTTTCGTTTTGTTGATGATATCCTTTCTGTTTGGGAACATAGATAAGACTCTCTAAGAGATTTTTTGGCACATTTGAACTCTTTTGATTCGAATCTCCAGTTCACAATGGAACTCGAAGATTCAGATAAGCTGCCTTTCTTAGATATTTTGATTATAAAAACTAATCCTAGTCTTGAATTTTCTATATATAGAAAGCCGACTCATAATGATCGATATCTACATTTCTCTTCCCATCACCCTCCTTCTGTGAAAAGAGGGGTAATAATCTCTTTAGTCGACAGAGTTTTAAAAATTTGCTCCTGTAATCATATAAATTCTGAACTAAATTATGTCAAGGATATTCTTTTTTGCAATGGTTACCCAATCAAACTCATTTAAAATATAATAGATAGACGATTTAAAAAGATAAAAGAACAAAATAGGGAGCTTGTCCCCCTTGATTCAGTTACACCGGCAATTGAGAAAAAACCTTTCATTGTTTTACCATACATCCCGAAACTTAGCGATAAACTTGGAAAAATTTTAAGAAAACATAATCTCTCTGTTTCTTTCAAAACCGAACAAAAAGTTGAACACTTTTTCAACTCAGGAAAGGATAAAACTGACCCTGTACTGGGTAGTGGTGTCTACAGAATCTCGTGTTCATGTGGAAAATTTTGCATAGGTAGGACCCATCAACAACTAGGTGAACGTTTGCATGAGCACAAAATTTCAATAGATAAGTCCCTGAGATTAAACATTAACAATGACAACTTTTATTCGGCATTGGCTTCGCATATTTTCGTAAATCCGACCCATCTAGTTCTGTTTGACGAGGCAACCTTAATATCAACTGTAATTGGCGTACCACAAACTTTTAAAGAGGTAATTGAGATAAAAAAATATATGAACCAAAATTTAGCAATAAATAGAGATACTGGAGATATTTCATTAAGACCAATTTATGACAGTTTAATCTTGAAGGACTCAATCAGTATATTGACCCGAAAAAATTTAAAAGAACCTATTTACATATCTAATGAAAACCGAAATTGTAGACAAGCTAAAACTATTGCAAGACAAAAGATCCTTGCCCAATCATCTTGTTAAATTCATTTTCATTGATTCCTGCCTGTTTTTTTATTCAGTGTCTGTTCTGCCATTTTTTAGTAAACTTCGAAAGTTTAGATTTTCGTTTTTTTTTGTTTTTTTTTCTTTCTTTTTTGTTTAGCACTGAGGACGACTTGGCGGAGGTCCTTGTCGAAATATTTGCTTATATTTTGTCATCTTCATGGTTCGCTGGCTGACAAAATCCTCATTTTTTCACCCTTTTTTATTTTATTTTTCATTTTTGTTACTTTCTCTCCTCTCTGAGTTTCATTTTTCATGTATAGCCAGTGTGGTCTAAGAATGTATTTGCAGAATGTTGATAAGAAGTGTTTGGAGAAATGATGGGTATGGGGGAGGGGGCATTCGCCTTCTGATCGCTTTTGACTATTAATAAGGGCACTAGCCCTCTCAATTCCCAATAATAAAAACCTTATACGCCCCCAGGCCAAAACTTACAACCCCTGCCCTAAGGGTTGTGGGAGGTTGTCATCCTCAAAGATCTAATTTTCAGAACTTGAAACTATGTTGAACAAAATGGCTATCTCAAAATTTGATTGAATGTGTTTGGGGAAATGGAGGGCGTGAGAGGGAAGTTAGTTGTACTTCAATCATTTTTGACTATTAAAAAGGGCAATAGCCCTTTCAGTTCAAATTAAATGAGCCCTTTTTGAAGTTTCTACAACAAATCCTATAAAAACCTTATATGGCCCCAGGGCATAATTTAAAACCCTTACCCTGCGGGCTGTGGGGGTGTGTGTCATCCTCAAAGACCTAATTTACAATACTTTCAACTACGTTGAAAAAATGGCTAACTCAAAATTTTGATTGGATGAGTTTGGGGAAATGGTGGGCATGAGACGGGGTTAGTTTCCCTCCAATCACTTTCGACTATTTAAAAGGGCACTAGACCTTTAAATTTCCAATCGAATGAGCCCTTTTTGAAGTTTCTACGACAAAGCTTTCAAAAAAAACCTTGTATGCCCCCAGGGCATAACTTACAATCTTAGTCCTGGGGGCTCTGGGGGGACTGTCATCCTCAAAGACCTAATTTCCAAAACTTTCAACTACGTTGAACAAAATGGCTATCTGAAAATTTTGATTGGATGTGTTTGGGGAAATGGTCGGCGTGAGAGGGGGTGGGGGTAGTTACCCTCCAATCACTTTCGACTATTAAAAAGAGCACTAGCCCTTTGGATTTCCAATCGAATGAGTCCTTTTCGACGTTTCTACGACAAAGCTTTCAATAAGAACCTTATATGCCCCCAGGGCATAAATTATAACCCTTGCCTTGAAGACTGTGGGGGGAGTTTCCTGCTCAAAAATATAATTTCCAAAACTTTTAACTACATTTACAACTACATTTTGATTGGATGTGTTTGGGGAAATGGTGGGTGTGGAAGGGGTTTTAGTTGCCTTCCAATCGAATGATCCCATTCTGAAGTTTCTGCGACAACGCTTTCTATGAAAACCTTACACACCCCCAGGCCATAACTTATAACCCTTGCCCTGTAGGCTGTGGGGGGTTGCTATCCTCACTGGCCTAGTTTCCAGAGTTATTTAAGAAGTTGGACATTATGGCTATATCAAAATTTGTTTTGGATGCATTTTGGTAAAAGGTGGGCGTGAAAGGAGTGTTAGCTGCCATCCAATCCATTTTGTCTAATAAAAGAGAGACTATTCCTTTCACCTATCAATCGAAAGAGCCCTTTTTGAATTTTCTACGACAACGCTTTCTGTAAAAAATCTTATATGCCCCTAGGGCATAATTTACAAACCTTGCCCTGAGGGTTGTGGGGGAGTGTCTTCCTCAAAATATAATTACTATCTGGAAAGCAACTACGCTGAACAAAATGGCTATCTCAAAATTTTGATTCGACGTGTTTGGGGAAATGGTGGGCGTGGAAGGGGCGTTAGTTGCCTTTCAATCACTTTCGACTATTAAAAAGGGCACAAGCCACTCCAATGGGTCCTTTTTCGAAGTTTTTACAACTCCTTCGATACGAAGTGCCCTGGTCTAAAAAAATAAATAAAATAGTAACATAATAGGAACAGCTAAAGCTTGTCTAGCGTAGGGGCTACCACTTTTTAACCGTTTTTGAATGATTTTCATCACTAGGATAGTCTTTTCTTTAGAATTCCGTATTTCTTCATCGATTTGCTCTATATCAGAAGCCCTCAAAGGCAGGGTATACTTCCTGGTATTGTTTATCACCAATACTTCTAATTGTGATGTTTTTTTTTATTTTTTGGATTACCTCTCTTTTAAATTTGGTAAGTTTTTGAAATGGTCATTGGCAACACGTCAAGTGTGGACATTCTGTTGGAAAAGGTTAAAAAAGGTGAAAAGCTTAAACAAGGCAGGGCAAAAACTTACCAAATTTAAAAGAGAGGTAATCCAAAAAATAAAAAAAACATCACAATTACAAGTATTGGTGATAAACAATACCAGGAATGTTACCCTGCCATCGTAGAATTCCATACGATGGATGAAGCAAGTTGTATATAATTTCAATACATGGTGATTCACCAAAATGGCCACCATTTGCTTCATCCATCGAAGCTTCATCCAGAAGATAATCAAGCATTTTTAAAGCTTTACATGTAGCGTAGGGGCTACCACTTTTTAACCGTTTTTGAATGATTTTCATAACTAGGATAGTCTTTTCTTTAGAATTTCGTATTTCTTCATCGATTTGCTCTATATCAGAAGCCCTCAAAGGCAGGGTATCATTACTGGTATTGTTTATCACCAATACTTCTAATTGTGATGTTTTTTTTTATTTTTTGGATTACCTCTCTTTTAAATTTGGTAAGTTTTTGCCCTGCCTTGTTTAAGCTTTTCACCTTTTTTAACCTTTTCCAACAGAATGTCCACACTTGACGTGTTGCGTATCGAAGTATCCTTCGTATCCTTCGATACGAAGTGCCCTGGTCTAAAAAAAAAAATAAAAATAAAAAATATTAAAATAATAGCAACAGCTAAAGCTTGTCTCAATAGTAACAAAAACTCTAAAAAACGGAATTGTGATACCAAAAGATATGTTAAAAGAATCTGATTTTTATGCTTATTTTAAATATGTAAGTTTCATCAAGTTTAGTTATACCCATCAAAAGTTACGAGCCTGACAAAATTTTGCCCTATTTTTAATAAGAGTAGAAAACACCCCATAAAATTCATAGAATCTTAATCGAAACCACATCTTTCAGCGCATCAGGGAACCCTACTGTAAGGTGTTCAATCTGCAAAAAAGTGGAATTTTGTGTTTTTTTTTGTCAGAAGAAAGATCACGGATGCGAGTTCATTTGTTTTTTTTTCACCATGGGTGATTGTATCGACCCACTGGTCCTAAAATGTCGCAAGAGGGCTCATTCAAACGGAAAGTAAAAGTACTAGTGCCTTTTTTAATCAAAAAACAATTTTTTTTAAATATCACTTTTTTTTAAAAAAATGCGTTTTTGATGGTTTTTTTTCATACTGTTCAGTAAGGACTGAAGTCTATTACTTAGTAACTGATGCAACAGGGAAAAGAAAAAGAGGTCTGTGGTATATATGACGTCATACGAGGTTACATTTGATTATAAATAAACCCGAACAGCTAAAGCTAAAAGCCTGAGAAATGTCTGGGGCAATGAAATTTTCTGAGGAAATCCGGGTTACAGTGGTAGCTAGTCCCCTAGCAAGAGACGATCACGCCCCAAAGGAAAAACTAAATCCGGGTTGCAGCGGTAGCTAGCAACCTAGTAAGAGACGATTATATTAAAAGACGATCATTTGGAGAACAAAAATTGCATATTTAGGATTTAGTTAGCTGCCTGATTCTTTAAAGTTCGTCTCTTACTATTCCAAAGAAGAAAAATCCATATTTATAATAAAGAGCGGACTCAAGCCCAAGGGAACTGAGCCCTGTGGCTTTTTTTAAATTCTAAAGATATTGCTTTAAATTCAGCATATTAAAAGTTTTCCCCGACGGGGAATTGAGCCCCGGGTCTCCCGCGTGACAATTGGATATGCTTACCATGGTACCATCATGGTACCATCGGTCTGGTTAATTATAATTGGGGATTATGTAAGTTTCATTGGTATCATAGCTGTAGAGATGGCTGAAACCTGATAAAGAACAAACCATGGCACACATGTGGCTTAGTTTGATGCCTCATTTTCTGAAGTTTGTCTCTTACTATTCCGAATAAGAACAAACCAGAGGCTTTTCTTTTTTTTATTTTTTTTTTTATATAAGGAATTACCTAAAGGATCGATATAGTTCAAGATAAATCGTCTCAGTCAAGTAAATATTCTGCATATACGGGAACTTTTTTTTATTTCTTTGCATAAAAGCTCGATCTAGTTCATTAAAACTGGGGATTATATAAGTTTCATCAGTATCATGGTTGTAGAAATAGCTGAAACCTAGTAAAGAACAAGCCAAGGCATAGTAACTAGAAACTGTACTAAGGGGTGTGGTTTATCCTTTACTAGGTTGCAGCTACCCATGCAACCATGATGGTTTTAACATCTGGTTATGACGTCACACATTATTTTTTCTCAAGTTATGTAACAAGTAGCTCAATGTGTGCAATGGTTTGTTATTCCAATGATCGTCTTTTAATGTAAACTTTATCAGAAGAATATACACAGTTTTGTAGAAAAATCAAACTATAGAATAACCTGTCCCAGTACGGTGGATGAAAGCGTGCTTCTTGATTAGACGATTACGGGTTTAATCCCAGCTGGGGCAAGGGATAGATGCTCAGTTGAAAGTAAATAGGCCTGCTTCAATAGAAAATTACCACTGATTCAACATTCTCAACCATGATACAAAAACCTTGGGAATTTCCGACTTTATTTGTTCTTAGTTCTTCCATTCCGCGTAAAATTTTTGTCACCTTCCTTTGTATATTCCCTTGAAATGGAACGGCTTGTTTTTTTAACACTCTGTTAAGTTCACCGTCATTTAGAATTCCAAACGATGGATGAAGCAAGTTGTATATAATTTCAATACATGGTGATTCACCAAAATGGCCAGCATTTGCTTCATCCATCGAAGCTTCATCCAGAAGATAATCAATCATTTTTAAAGCTCTACGTGTAGCGTAGGAGCTACCACTTTTTAACCGTTTTTGAATGAGTTTCATCACTAGGATAGTCTTTTCTTTAGAATTCCGTATTTCTTCATCGATTTGCTCTATATCAGAAGCCCTCAAAGGCAGGGTATCATTCCTGGTATTGTTTATCACCAATACTTCTAATTGTGATGTTTTTTTTTATTTTTTGGATTACCTCTCTTTTAAATTTGGTAAGTTTTTGCCCTGCCTTGTTTAAGCTTTTCAACTTTTTTAACCTTTTCTAACAGAATGTCCACACTTGACGTGTTGCCAATGACCATCATGGTCAGTGGGATTAAGAAGTTCACGGAAATTCCCAAGCTTTTTGGATCATGGTTGAGAATGTTGAATCAGTGGTTATTCTCTATTGAAGCAGGCCTATTCACTTTCAGTTACTCGATTGTGCGCTAGGTCGATGTCATGTTGCTCATCAACTTCTTCTATCGTATTTTTATACCTCATGGGTACGTAAACTCTCTTCTTCTTAAAGGCATGGAATCTACCATGTCCTCGCTCTTCATCTTCAAAGTATCTTTCTTGGCGCTCATAGCCGTCGTTACCAGGGTCACAGTAGTAGCGCTACGGGTTCAATCCCAGCTGGGGCAAGGGATAGATGCCCAGTCAAGGAATATTTCCTTAATAAGTCTGTGCCTCTAGGCCATTTGAGCGCGTCCCTAGCATCACTTAGGGCACCGTTAACATCACTATCATGATTTGCAATAAACATGCACATTGGACTTTTTGGAATCAATCAAACAGTTCGTGGTAACGAACTGTAAGTAAGGAGCGACCCGGCTCAATGGTAACCGAAACTCTAGAAAACGAGTTTTTGATACCAATAGATATATCAAAAGAATCAGATTTCAATGCTGATTTCAAATATATAACTTTCATCAAGTTTAGTGCTACCCATCAAAAGTTACGCGCCTGAGAAAATTTGGCTGATTTTCGAAAAAAGGGGGAAAGACCCCTAAAAATTATAGAACCTTAATGAAAATCACACCATCATATTCCGCGTATCAGAGAACCCTACTATAGAGGTTTCAAGCTCCTATCTACAAAAATGTGGAATTTTCCATTTTTTGCCAGAAGAAAGATCACGGATGCGTGTTTATTTGTTTGTTTGTTTGTTTGTTTTTTTTTCCCAGGGGTGATCGTATCTACCCAGTGGTCCTAGAACATCGTGGAATGGCTCATTGGAACGGAAATTAAAAGTTCTAGTGCCTTTTTTATGTGACCAAAAAAAATGGACGGGCAACTAGGCCCCCGCCCACACTCATTGTTTCCCCGAAGTCACCTGATCAAAATTTTGAGATAGCCATTTTGTTCAGCATGGTCGAAAATATGATAAAAATGTCTTTTAGGATGACTTGATCCCCCAAAGTCCCCAGGGGGTGGGCTGAAAGTTATGAACTTTACTCAATGTTAACATATAGTATTGGTTATTGGGATGTATACAGACTTTTTCAGAGGAGATTTTTTCTGGTAGGTGGGGGAAGGAGAGGGTCGGGGGCTATATGGAAGGATCTTTCCATGAAGGAAGTTTTCATGGGGGAAGGGAAATTGCCATGAAGGGGGCACCGGACTTGCCAGCATTATTTATTGGTTATTGGGAAGTATACAACCATTTTCAGGAAGGATTTTTTCTGGCGGGGGGGGCTATAGGAGGGGATTACTCTGGATAATATTTCCGTGGAGGATGTTTCTTTGGGGTATGGGAAATGGCTCGGCAGGGTGCGCCGAAGGTCAAATCATTATTTGATAAACGATCAGAAGTTAAATAAAAAAAAAACAAGTTTTTCAACTGAAAGCCAATACAGACGATTAGAAATAATAACGAAAAAAAATTATAGATTATTAGATGGGGCTCTCTCCGAATAAAAAACCTAACTCTTTACACGCCAGTTTTTTTTTTAGTGCTTTCAAAAGAGCGATCAATTCTAATTAAACGGCCTTTGTGTTTCAGGGGTTTGTGAATCAAAATTTTTTTTAACTTTTAACTTAAAGAGGGTGGTATTGACTAAGGGAAAACCCCTTCATATAAGTAATAACATATACGTAATAAAAAAAAAACAATAAAAAAACAAGTGATACGGCTCAATAGTAATCGAAACTTTTAAAAACGAAATTTTGATTTCAATAAATGTATAAAAAGAATGGGTTTATAATGCTGATCCTAAATATATAAATTTAATTAAGTTTAGTATTACTCATCAAAGGCTACGAGCCTGAGAAAATTTACTCGATTTTTTAAAGAGGGGGAAACATCCCCTACAAGTGAATGAATTTTAATGAAAATCACACCGTCAGATTCAGCGTATCAGAAAACCCTCATACATAGGTTTCAAGCTCATATCTGCAAAAATCTACAACTTTGTATTTTTTGCCAGAAGAAAAATATACGAATATAGAAGTTAGTTACGTAAGTTGAATTGTAAAGACATCCATTTAGCAAAAGAAAAGTAAAATTGTTATGCAAATAAAAGCTGTATTAACTAAAAAACGATCAGAAATTAAATAAAAAAAACAAGTTTTTTAAACTGAAAGTAAGGAGCGACATTAAAACTTAAAACGAACAGAAATTATTCCGTATATGAAAGGGGCTGTCCCCTCCTCAACGCCTCGCTCTTTACGCTAAAGTTTGACTCTGTCTCACAACTTTATTTTTTAAAACAATAAAAAACTTTAGCGTAAAGAGCGAGGCGTTGAGGAGGGGACAGCCCCTTTCATATACGGAATAATTTCTGTTCGTTTTAAGTTTTAATGTCGCTCCTTACTTTCAGTTTAAAAAACTTGTTTTTTTTATTTAATTTCATTAAGGAACGAACGGTAACCCATCGTAACTGAAGTATTAAATCAAACAGTTCGTGGTCATAATAAAGAGTTGGGTAATGGCTGATTTTAAAGGAAATTGCTGTATATAGAAACCTTTTGTAATTAACAAAAATAATTATTATTATAAAAAAAATTTTTGCGATATGGTAAAGAACTCTAGGCCACAGTAACTAATTTAACTTTGAAAAAGAAGGAATTACGACAGAAACCTAAACGGTAGCATTAGTAAGCTACATTCTATAATAGGGACCACCGAGATTTGAACTCAGATCGCACCATTCAAAGTCCTAAATTCTAACCACTACACCAAGAACTGTTTATTTAAGAAAGAATTTTAACATTACATGATAACGTAAAGACCGAACTCTAACCATCAGTTTTGTCAAAACAGTTTATGGTAACGAACTATATAGTAATTATAATAAAGAATAAAGTCATTCTCATCAAAAGTTACGAGCCTGGGACTATTTTCGAAAAAAGTCACAATTAGAATACATCATTTTGACGAAAATTCTATAAATTTTTCCTTTTTACTTTTACAAGAAAAACAATCAGATCATGTTTTTATGGTGCTGGAATGAGATGCTAGAACAAAAGAGAGGCATTTTGAGGTTGCTAATTTTATGGGCTTTTATATATAAAGTTGTGTTCGTGAAAATTCATCTCTAGCCCCCTCTATACAGCCCTAGGCTATACAAAAAAAACTAACATAAAATAAAAACAGTACCATTAGATTCCTTATCTTATTCACCTTTTCAACATAATAGTCGTTACCCTGACAATACACCCCACACCCCTCCCTTCCTCACCAAAAGGAAGTATTTATAGCCCAAATAATACATTTGTTTCTTTTTCTGTCCATTGATTGATCCACTTTAAAACCGATTATGATATGTAGACTCAAGATATCCAGCTTAACCGAGTGATTGTGTTGAATATTAGATAAAAGTACTATTTTAAATGAGTTAAAAATTCGAATAATAATAGAAGAAAATATAATAATCTGATTAATATATTTATGAAGCATATCATACAATAAGAACTTCACTGTGTTAGTTTCTTCTTATTTGAATGCATTATATCCTAAGGCTATGTATGTGACCATCAGGGGGATAGGGATGAATTGTCAGAAACACTGCTTTTATGACAAAAAAAGAGCATAAAATTAGCAATGTAACAATAGGCCCGCTTTTTAGCACTAAGATCTTACATCTTTCTGCAAAGATTTTCATTTTTTAACTCATCTTTGTTCTAAGATCTTACAGCTCATTGATGTTATCAAAAAGTTTGAAGACTGTCACTGTTCTGCCAGATAGAACAATGATGAGAAAACTTTGATGATATACTCATCATTGTTCTCAGACCGCTGATAAGAGCAGAATGATGAAAGACGTTTGCATAAAACGACAAAAGATGTAAGATCTTATTTCAAAGATTTCACTTTTAAGTGTTTTCTGACAAAAGATGAAAGATATTAGCACATTGATGAGCGAAAAAACGGCCTTAATGCCTCTGTTTTTGTTCTAGCATGTCTCCTTTTGGAGAGACACTATTCTGCAATTTTACTGATGACGAATGTCCATATTTGTAAATATTCTTATCAAATATAAATTTAATACGAACGAACATTCAAGCAACTGTGTAAAATACGTCTTTTTGATTTGAGGGTAGAATCCTGTAGTATACAATAGAAATAAATAAATACAATAAGAAAACTAACAAACAAAATAATTTTTTGTGGCATATTATGAAAAGTTTTATTACCCAGTCAGCGCTAATTGGTGCTCCCATTTCAAGGAGACTCTTAATCCTTTGCACATCCCCACTGCCTGCTGCGTCTAAGAGACTTTTACCATATTCGAAAAGCTCATTATTATTGGCACTTCTCACTGGAATTGAGGTGAACTGAATTGTCTCAGGATACTGATACTTTTCAGATGACATTTCACCATTTGAATTTTTGATAACAACATATGACTGCATGTCAAGCCCTGGAAAAAAAATCTTTAGCTACTGGCCATTTGGACCAAAAAAAAACCCGCAGAGGTTGAAGGCGGAGTGGAGGGTCCTAAGATGTGTCTAAAGGCCCAGTAATATTTAGATTTTTCTTTTGCCTAAATACACACTCCTCTTGATTTTTAGCCTCCATGTCAAAAATCGTCTGATATCACTTCTCTGTATGGCTTGGACCAGTGTGCATTTGTGTCCATAGGCATTAAAGCACACTGCAGAACTCTCTGAATGTGGATGGGATGAAAAGATTTTCTCCATAGAGGGGGGGGGGAACTAAAAATGTTGTTTTTATATTTAAATCGTTTAATCGTTTCTCTAACAAACTAGGAAGAATACCCACTTACGAGTCCACATGCCCAAGGCTTTAGTAAAGAGGGCGCGCATCGAGGGGTTTTTCAAGCCATCAAGCATTTTTAAGCTTAAGTTTCCGGATTCCAGAGGCAGTAGTGCTGTGCGCTGGTGCATTCGTTCCTAGAGATGCATTTAGTCCATACAAAACAAAACAATTAATAGACAACTATTTTAGAGCTTTATTTAACTAACTGGATTCACTTGAGGCTGATAAAATTATGTACATTGATGTATACATGAGCATTAGCAATTACAGGGAAGGGCTGGTTGATCTCTGTGCAGGTGGGAGGGGAAGCGTGCCTGAAGCCTCTAAAACCGAATTTTTAAGCCCAGATTTTCAAACTGTGCAACTGTAAAGGTTTACTGATTTTAAGAGTTCTAATTTTTTTCTTATTTCTCATAAATACTTGGTTCATGGAGCCAAAAAGAGGTAATTTGGAAAAAAAAGTACAATCAGCAAAATTTGTATATAACCTAAGGCTTTATCTAGCCCCACAAAGTGGGGCCGAGGCAGATCTGCAATGGTAGCAATTAGTATATTTAAAAGGTGCATGGAGTTCTTTATTCATATTTTAGCTAGCAAAGTAAAATACAAAACCTTAAATTTACTCAATAGCTTTTAAGATTGAGCAAAAGTTATTATAGTCTAGTCTTTAATTAAAAAAAGGAAACTTTTGCCAAAATTGCCTCTTCTATCATGGTTGCAGCGGTAGCTGCAACCTAGTAAAGAGTGAACAACAGCCCATAGTAACCAAAAGTTAAAAAACAAGTTTAGAAAAAAACTGCCTAGTGAAAAAAAAAATTGCCATCTGACACTGATTCAGGAATGGTAACTTTTATTTCTGTTCGTATTAAAAATAAAAGTTTATTGTGAAAAGAAATGTATGGCAATTTCGAAAAAAAGCCTGAAACCCTCGAAAAGGGTGTCAAATCAAAATGAAAAGTGTACAATTGGAATCAGCATAGTTGAATACCTTGTTCAGGAAAATTACAGTCCCCAAACTTGAACAACAAGGAAAATCACTTTTTTGCATGGGTAGCATCGATCTGCCTCCTGTTTTTTTGTTTGTTTTTTTCTTTTCTTTTTTCCAGGGCTAGGCAGAACATCATAGAGAGATGCTTAATGGCTCATTCAAAAGCTTATTCTGAGATCTACGTGCTTTTCATAAATTCCACCATCTGCAAGTGCCATATGGCACAACAATGGCACATTATGTGCCATTTCTCAAGTGGTGGGGCTAGCGGGATACAAAAGACAGATGTTTAATAGCTCACATAAAAGCTATTTCTCATATTTACGTTTTCTTTAAATTCCACCACCTGCAAGTGCTAAATGGCACTTAAAATGGCAATATTGATGACATGTCTCAAGTGGAAAAGCTAAGGGCTAGTGTGATGCCATAACTTTTTAGAGAGATGTTTAATGGTTGATTTGAAAGCTATTGCTCATATCTACGTGCTTTTAATCAGTTTTGACATCCGTAAGTGCCACATAGCATAAAAAACGGTACTTTTGGTACCATTTCTCAAGTGGAAAAGCTGGGGCTAGTGGGCTTGCAGTGCTTTTTAGAGTGACATTTAATGGCTCATTTGAAAGCTATTGCTCATATCTAAGTCATGTTTGTAAATTCTATCATCCTTAAGTGTGATATAATTCAGGGAAAGTGTGGATTTCTCAGCAAGGTATTTGGTCAAGTATTTTGATTCAAAAGAGAATAGAGGTCATCCAGTTCATGGTTTGCAACGACATTCTGAGTAAATCTCTAAATCCATACCCCAACAAATGGTGTAATTTTATCAAAATCCTGTGAAGGGGGGGGGGGTCAAAGTTGGAGCCAATTTTCCCAAATCAAGTGAAAATGACGAAGAAAACTGAAAAACTAGCCGTAGAGTAATAAAAAAGGTAAAGATGTACTAAAGAAAACTGACATGTTTCACTGGATGCTTGAATTATGCAGGCTTATCTTAGTTTTGACAACATTTTTGGAGAACCCCAATTTCAGCTAGGAGGGGGGGGGGAGAACTGGGGTCTGGAGGAAAACTGAGGTCTGGGAGGGATAGTTGCCCCCTCTGCCCCATAGCAAATTACGCCCCTGGCCACAACCCCTTGCCACTAAGTGGTTGGAGAAGTGTAGGCATGTGGTTCTGGAACCACTCACTGTTGTATATTAAAATCAGGATTACCATACTTATTGTTATACTTACTTATTCAAATTATTTACTTGATTATTCCACCGTAATATTCTCTCCATACGCAAGATTGTGCACCCAAAGAGGAAGAAAGACAAATGGAAATAGTTTTGTAGGAGAATTCAGGTAATTCCTCCCAAAATTTTTGAAATGAAAACCTACTTAGTTTATAATACCATTTATTGTACCTACACAAGAAATGACCCTTTTCTGAAATTTCCATTCATTTTTGAGTAATGAGTTGAAGCTACTCGTCTGGAGCTACTTTCTTAAGTGTGACTATATTTAATTTTTTTTAACAAAGAATAAAAGATCTATTTCTTCTTTTTTTTTAATTTTTCTACAAAAAGAAACGATACTATGTTTTGATTTTTTTTGTCTTTCCCACTCTAAACTTATTTTCCCTTCAATTCTTGTAGTTCAGCTTCTTAGTTCAGCTCCTTAATAAGGGTTGATGTGTCTTATCTCCCCTAGATTGGAGCTGATTAGAAATTATAAAAAAATAAGTTGTCAACTGAAACTAAGGACCAACATTAAAACTTAAAGCGAACAGAATTTATTCCGTATAAGTAAAAAAGGTCATAGCAATGTTGTTTCTAAATTAAATTTTAATCATAAACGAGCTTAGATTTATTTAAAAAAACAAAATTTTTCCTGAGGGAAGTTAAGAGCGAAATTGAAACTTAAAACGAACACAAATTATTACTTCACAGCCTATCTAACATATAGCAATAAAACTAATGCAAATAAATCAGCTGGTGATATTTCCCTATGGTTGTAGTATTACAGAAAGCTAGCGTTTTACTGAAAACACAAAAGACAAGCATAAAAACAAGAATATTGATTTAGGAGCCAAAAGTAAATACGTAGCCTCACAACAACAAACTAATCTATACAGTAACCTTCAGTATACAATTAAAATTATCTTAAAAGCTTAGGCATAAAAATAATAAGTTTAAAAGTCATTACACAGCATGTAAAGTAATGGATTGATCTATCAGGTAAAATCTTGATCTCAGCTAGCAATACTCAAAATGAAAAACATATCAACCGTAATATGAACTCTGGAAATCCAGTTATTTCTATCTATAAAACGGAGGATTTTAAGTTGTGATACAAATTCTTAAGCGGTTTGTAGTTCTGATACTAATAAGATTCCTTCACTTCGAACTTGTCTAAAAAATAATCATTAAATGTCCTTTCGAGATCCAAAACGACAGTCAATCATTGAACTGAGCTCATTGCGCAGAGGTGATGCCAAATTAAACTAAAAAATAAATAAAACATCAATCTAAAAATAGTTTACTTTTATCCTGTTAAAATTGTCCTTAAAAGGTTTACTTTTACCGTACCAAGATTCCTATATTGTTGTTTGTGTTTTTAGCAAAGCGCTAATTTTCTGTTATCCTACAAACTTAAGCAAACATCACCATTTGATTACTTGGATTAGTTTTATTAATATATGTTGGATAGGCTGCGAAATAGTCATTTTTCTTCATTTTAAGTTTCAAATTCGCTCTTTACTTCCCTAGGAAAAACTTTGTTTTTTTTAAATTAATTTGAAAGATAGTCAAAGCATGCTTGAACAAAACCTTAGGCATAAAAATAATAAGTTTAAAAGTCATTACACAGCATATAAAATAATGGATTGATCTATCAGGTAACATCTTGATCTCACCTAGCAATACTCGAAATGAAAAACATATCACCCGTAATATGAACTCTGGAAATCCAGTTATTTCTATCTATAAAACGGAGGATTTTAAGTTGTGATACAAATTCTAAAGCGGTTTGTAGTTCTGATACTAATAAGATTCCTTCGCTTCGAACTTGTCTACAAAACAATCATGAAATGTCCTTTTCAGGTCCAAAACGACAGTCAATCAGTGAACTGAGCTCATTGTGCAGAAGTGATGCCAAATTAAACAAAAAATAAATAAAACAAGAATCTAAAAATACTTTACTTTTATCTGTTAAAATTGTCTTTAAAAGGTTTACTTTTGCTGTACCAAAACTCCAATATTGTTTTGTGTTTTCAGTAAAGCGCTAGTTTTCTGTAATCCTACAAACATAGGCAAATATCACCAGTTGATTTATTTGCATTAGTTTTATTGATATATGTTAGATAAGCTGTGAAGTAATAATTTTTTCTCGTTTTAAATTTGAACTTCGCTCTTTACTTCCCTAGGAAAAACTTTGTTTTTTTTAAATTAATTCGAAAGATAGTCAAAGCGTGCTTGAACAAAACCTTAGGCATAAAAATAATAAGTTTAAAAGTCATTACACAGCATATAAAATAATGGATTGATTTATCAGGTAACATCTTGATCTCACCTAGCAATACTCGAAATGAAAAACATATCAACCGTAATATGAACTCTGGAAATCCAGTTATTTCTATCTATAAAACGGAGGAATTTAAGTTGTGATACAAATTCTAAAGCGGTTTGTAGTTCTGATACTAATAAGATTCCTTCGCTTCGAACTTGTCTACAAAACAATCATGAAATGTCCTTTTCAGGTGCAAAACGACAGTCAATCAGTGAACTGAGCTCATTGTGCAGAAGTGATGCCAAATTAAACGAAAAAATAAATAAAACAACAATCTAAAAATACTTTACTTTTATCTGTTAAAATTGTCTTTAAAAGGTTTACTTTTGCTGTACCAAAACTCCAATATTGTTTTGTGTTTTCAGTAAAGCACTAGTTTTCTGTAATCCTACAAACTTAGGGAAATATCACCAGTTGAATTATTTGCACTAGTTTTATTGATATATGTTAGATAGGCTGTGAAATAGTAATTTTTGTTCGTTTTAAATTGCAACTTCACTCTTTACTTCCATCGGAAAAACTTTGTTTTTTTTAAATTAATTTGAAAGATAGTCAAAGCATGCTTGAACAAAACCTTAGGCATAAAAATAATAAGTTTAAAGTCAGTACACAGCATATAAAATAATGGATTGATTTAACAGGTAACATCTTGGTCTCACCTAGTATTACTCGAAATGAAAAACATATCACCCGTAATATGAACTCTGGAAATCCAGTTATTTCTCTTTATAAAACGGAGAATTTAAGTTGTGATACAAATTCTAAAGCGGTTTGTAGTTCTGATACTAATAAGATTCCTTCGCTTCGAACTTGTCTACAAAATAATCATGAAATGTCCTTTTCAGATGCAAAACGACAGTCAATCATTGAACTGAGCTCATTGTGCAGAAGAGATGCCAAATTAAACGAAAAAATAAATAAAACAAGAATCTAAAAATGCTTTACTTTTATCTGTTAAAATTGTCCTTAAAAGGTTTACTTTTACCGTACCAAAACTCCAATATTGTTTTGTGTTTTCAGTAAAGCGCTAGTTTTCTGTAATCCTACAAACATAGGGAAATATCACCAGTTGATTTATTTGCATTAGTTTTATTGATATATGTTAGATAGGCTGTGAAGTAATAATTTTTTCTCGTTTTAAATTTGAACTTCGCTCTTTACTTCCCTAGGAAAAACTTTGTTTTTTTTAAATTAATTCGAAAGATAGTCAAAGCGTGCTTGAACAAAACCTTAGGCATAAAAATAATAAGTTTAAAAGTCATTACACAGCATATAAAATAATGGATTGATCTATCAGGTAACATCTTGATCTCACCTAGCAATACTCGAAATGAAAAACATATCAACCGTAATATGAACTCTGGAAATCCAGTTATTTCTATCTATAAAACGGAGGAATTTAAGTTGTGATACAAATTCTAAAGCGGTTTGTAGTTCTGATACTAATAAGATTCCTTCGCTTCGAACTTGTCTACAAAATAATCATGAAATGTCCTTTTGAGGTCCAAAACGACAGTCAATCAGTGAACTGAGCTCATTGTGCAGAAGTGATGCCAAATTAAACGAAAAAATAAATAAAACAACAATCTAAAAATGTTCTACTTTTATACTGTTAAAAGTGTCCTTAAAAGGTTTACTTTTACCGTACCAAAACTCCTATATTGTTTTGTGTTTTCAGTAAAGCGCAAGTTTTCTGTAATCCTACAAACATAGGGAAATATCACCAGTTGATTTATTTGCATTAGTTTTATTGATATATGTTAGATAGGCTGTGAAGTAATAATTTTTTCTCGTTTTAAATTTGAACTTCGCTCTTTACTTCCCTAGGAAAAACTTTGTTTTTTTTAAATTAATTTGAAAGATAGTCAAAGCGTGCTTGAACAAAACCTTAGGCATAAAAATAATAAGTTTAAAAGTCATTACACAGCATATAAAATAATGGATTGATCTATCAGGTAAAATCTTGATCTCAGCTAGCAATACTCAAAATGAAAAACATATCACCCGTAATATGAACTCTGGAAATCCAGTTATTTCTATCTATAAAACGGAGGATTTTAAGTTGTGATACAAATTCTAAAGCGGTTTGTAGTTCTGATACTAATAAGATTCCTTCACTTCAAACTTGTCTACAAAATAATCATGAAATGTCCTTTCGAGATCTAAAACGACAGTCAATCATTGAACTGAGCTCATTGTGCAGAAGTGACGCCAAATTAAACAAAAAATAAATAAAGCAAGTATAAAAAAATGTTTTATTTTTATCTGTTAAAAGTGTCCTTAAAAGGTTTACTTTTACCGTACCAAAACTCCTATATTGTTTTGTGTTTTCAGTAAAGCACTAGTTTTCTGTAATCCTACAAACATAGGGAAATATCACCAGTTGATTTATTTGCATTAGTTGTATAAATATATGTTAGATAAGCTGTGAAGTAATAATTTTTTCTCGTTTTAAATTTGAACTTCGCTCTTTACTTCCCTAGGAAAAACTTTGTTTTTTTTAAATTAATTTGAAAGATAGTCAAAGCGTGCTTGAACAAAACCTTAGGCATAAAAATAATAAGTTTAAAAGTCATTACACAGCATATAAAATAATGGATTGATCTATCAGGTAAAATCTTGATCTCAGCTAGCAATACTCAAAATGAAAAACATATCACCCGTAATATGAACTCTGGAAATCCAGTTATTTCTATCTATAAAACGGAGGATTTTAAGTTGTGATACAAATTCTAAAGCGGTTTGTAGTCCTAATACTAATAAGATTCCTTCACTTCGAACTTATCTACAAAATAATCATGAAATTTCCTTTCGAGATCTCAAACGACAGTCAATCATTGAACTGAGCTCAGTGTACAGAAGTGACGCCAAATTAAACGAAAAAATAAATAAAGCAAGTATAAAAAAATACTTTATTTTTATCTGTTGAAAGTGTCCTTAAAAGGTTTACTTTTACCGTACCAAAACTCCTATATTGTTTTGTGTTTTCAGTAAAGCACTAGTTTTCTGTAATCCTACAAACATAGGGAAATATCACCAGTTGATTTATTTGCATTAGTTGTATAAATATATGTTAGATAAGCTGTGAAGTAATAATTTTTTTTCGTTTTAAATTTCAACTTCGCTCTTTACTTCCCTAGGAAAAACTTTGTTTTTTTTAAATTAATTTGAAAGACAGTCAAAGCGTGCTTGAACAAAACCTTAGGCATAAAAATAATAAGTTTAAAAGTCATTACACAGCATATAAAATAATGGATTGATCTATCAGGTAACATCTTGATCTCACCTAGCAATACTCGAAATGAAAAACATATCAACCGTAATATGAACTCTGGAAATCCAGTTATTTCTATCTATAAAACGGAGGATTTTAAGTTGTGATACAAATTCTAAAGCGGTTTGTAGTTCTGATACTAATAAGATTCCTTCGCTTCGAACTTGTCTACAAAATGATCATGAAATCTCCTTTTGAGATCCAAAACGACAGTCAATCAGTGAACTGAACTCATTGTGCAGAAGTGATGCCAAATTAAACAAAAAATAAATAAAACAAGAATCTAAAAATGCTTTACTTTTATACTGTTAAAAGTGTCCTTAAAAGGTTTACTTTTGCCGTACCAAAAATCCAATATTGTTTTGTGTTTTCAGTAAAACACTAGTTTTCTGTAATCCTACAAACGTAGGCAAATATTACTAGTTGATTTATTTGCATTAGTTTTATTGATATATGTTAGATAGGCTGTGAAGTAATAATTTTTGTTCGTTTCAAGTTTCAACTTCGCTCTTTATTTCCCTAGGAAAAACTGTGTTTTTTTTAAAAATTAATTTGAAAGATAGTCAAAGCGTGCTTGAACAAAACCAGGTATACAGTTGCTTTCTGCATAAAGTACCTTCTATATTTTAAAAATAAATAGGCTGATTAAGCTAAGTAAATGAATGAATCTTTCCTGTTGCCATTGTAAATGGTCAGCACTCCTCACGTTTTCAAACTAAAAATGGTATTTGGTAAGGCGGTTCTGCACCCAAACTCTTCAACTGCATCATGAACCATGCTCTAAGCAAAACACTGCTGGTGTAGTCATTTGGTGTCAGTTTTTCTGGAAGAGTCCTGTCTGATGTCAACTTTGCTGACAAAGTGGCACTAGTATGCAAAAGTCTTGATGACAACAGCACTGGAAATACTAGCATCTGTTGCAGAAAAACTTGGTTTCAAAGTAAACTGGTCTAAGATCAAAATAATGCCTGTAGACAAGACATCATCCAGCCCCCGACAGATAGTCGAGGAATTCACCTACCTTGGTTCAATTGTCTGCTCAAATGGAAATCAAGATGCAGAGATTTCAGCAAAGGTGGCAAAGGCAAATGTTGTCTATGGCCATCTTTTGAAAACAACATTTCACAAACTGCAGATCAGCCGTCTCACAAAAGAACGAATCTACTCAACCTCAGTAGCTAGTGGTATGCTGTACTCGTCAGAGACTTGACTCATGACTCAGACGCAGATGATTAAGGTAAATGCTGTCCAGACGAAAGACCTCCGCAAAATCGAACGCGTTAGATAGTTTAACAGGGTATAGAACTTGGACATCCACTAGTCTATTAATTTACCACCCTTGTCTGAGCAGATCAAGTCTCCCTAGCTGTGTTGGTATGGTCATCCACTTTGCCTGCCCAATTAAAAACCTGCTAACTCATCTTTGACTTTGGTCCAACCTCAAATGGCTGGAAATACCCAAGAATTAGACCCCATACAAGATGGGCAGACATCTTCAGTGGTCGACTCACTACCAGGAACATCAACCCCAATGAAGCTCCTACCATCACCCAGGACAGAGCACTCTGGAGACAAATAACAATGACTTACGCTGACGTCTGATTCCTTCTACGCTGGCAACATTACCAAGCAAGAGCTTTAAGTCAATAGAAACGTTCAAGGCTTCCCAGATTTATTAGTTAAGCTGATTTCTAAAAAATTTATCTTCCTGGCAGTTAAGGTATATTAAAGGGCGGAAATCAGACAGAAAAAAGAATAGACACCTATCATTAGATTCTCAGTTAATTTCTAAATATAATAACTGCTGATCACAATTGCTTCCCAGGCACCCAGTAATAATGTTGTCTATGAGCTCTTCTAAAGGAAACATTATTGCAGCAAAAGAGTGGTACCATCTAATTTCTTATTCAAACATTTACAAAAATAATAGTAGCTATCACGATAGTGCACCTCATCCCTCCCTAAGATGGGCAGATATGCCGTTAGGCCCTATAGAAAACTACAAAAAAAAACTCTATAATAACACAATTGCAACATTAAAATACACAGAAAGTCTATTCCAAATATACTATTTTATTCCAAACACACTAATTGCTAATGTTGCAAATTCCATTTTGAGCCTTAAAGCAAAAACTTTGTTCCTTATTTCTTGCTTGTAGAACACCTGGCCGTTAGAACTATTACTACCAACAGCTCACTGGAGCACCAAGCTACATGAGGCCAATACAGTTATGCACATTCCTCCATCCTAATCTATTCAAAGCCTCCCTCTTTACACCCTCCCAAGAAGTTTCCATTTCCCTTAAATCTGTCCATTAGACATCCTACAATCAAATTTGGGAGCAACCTGATTTTTGTTTGGTCCTAGGTGGTTACCTGATAAGGATGGTCTTAGGCAAACTGTCATCCTTCATCTGCAGAATGTGTCCTAGCCATCTCAACCATTCTCTCATTATAGCCCTGGAAAGCAGAATTGACCCCCATTTTTGGTACAGCTCACTGTTTGAGATACAGTCAGTCAGTCAGGCACCCAAAATAAACTATAGGCAATTTTTCTAGAAAACATCTAGCAAATCCTCCTCCTTTTTTAGCACCCTAAATTCATGACCACACTTGAGCACTTTCATCATTGTAGTTTCAAATATTCTAGTCTTTGTACAGATACTTATCTTCCTATTCTTCCAAGCTCTTTTCAGCTTTGAAAAAACACCCTGGGCCTTTGCTATTCTGCTTTTAACATCTTCATTGCACCCACTGTCTTTAACTTTAAACTCTTTTTTGTCTTTAACTTTAATAAAACAAAAATTATTAAGACTAGTGAATAAATATCAGCATATGTATATTAAACCGACAATGTACTTTCATTTGTATTTTCTTCAGTAAAGTGCAAATTATATTCTGGTCTTGAGAAGGTATGGACGTTGTCTGCCCTACTCATGTTAATTTCTGCTTGCTTTGAGTTTGACTTGGTTATTTATTGTAATTTCTGTTTGTTTTGGGGTTTCGTTTATTTTTTGATGGTGATTTTGGTAGTTTTGTAATTGGTAGATTATTCAATTTTATTTCTATCCATTTTTTGGTTTAATGGAGTTGTTTACTTTTCTTTGAAAAACTTATTCTGTGGATATTTTTTAAATTAATTTTTGTTCGTTTTTATCGACATAGCCCTTTTCACGGAAAAAGAAAATAATATTTTATGTCTCTTTGTTTTTCTTATGTAAGAATCCATAGTTTGGGTTGCTATTTATATGTTTGAAAAACCTTTTCAACAATTTCCACACACCCTTTTGAAAATCTTGACAGAAATAGCATTGTTAAATATAGTTTTATTACTCCTCTAGTTAACCTGAAAAATAAAACTTAATACCATTCCCAAAAAAATTCTATCTATGCTCTTTGACATCCTTACACTCTTTTGATTTAGTCTAATTGTCAACTTAATACCCTCAGTCGTTTTTGGGATACTGCTGAGATGTCATATTGGCAACCAGCATACACAACGTACCTTTCAATTTGGTTTCAAACGCAAAATTTAGTCTTAAAGCATAATGGGCAAATTGCATAACTATGGGGGTTGACATACTCAATATCTCTAGAGACATAATTTCTAGACTGTTTAACTATGCTGAAAAAAATGTCTGTCTAAAAATTCTGATAGGAAGTTTTTGGAACATTATGGACTAAGAAGGGGAAATACTTGCCCTCCAATCACTTTTGGCTCTTAAAAAGGGCACTAAAACTTTTAATTTCAAATCAAATTAGCTTTTTTAAAAGTTTCAATGATTATGCCCTTTTGAAAACCTGCATGCATATAGTCTTTTTGTTAAATTGAAACTCACCCTATACGTTCCCCAAAAGTTTCACCTTAGCAGCGTTAGTTAGAGTAACAGTCAGTGGGGGCGCGTCCACTAGGCAAACTAGGCGATCACCTAGGGCGGCAACCTGGGGAGGGCAGCAAAAATTGAAAAATTAAAAAAATGATTTCAGAATAAAACTTTATGAATATTAGCTTGATTTAAGTTCTACAGATCAACTTACTGATTCATTCTGTATGAGAGACGCGAGTGAGAGACGACACTCGACAGTGCCGGTTGTGCACTGAGAAAGGTGAAGAGGCGTGCGTCGGTACTGTGCTGTGTGCTAAGATTGGGGAGAAGGGAGAGGGTGTGGCCACCGCCGCGTACTCTCATAGAGTAGCCGCGTAACCTTGAATGAAAGTTTCATGTTTCTATGTGAATAAGCATTGTTGCCATCCCTGCTCTGCTCATAACGACAGTTGTGTTGTGACAGGTGATCAGATCAGTCAAGATTTGGCAGTTTGTTGTTACACTGTGACTGTGCTGTGTCGTCTGTATAATTTCAATAGTACCTTATCTAAGTCAGATGAATTAATTAGTAAACACCCTCTTTTTATTGTATAAAAAAGTTTGACCTCATACAGTCTTGTGTCGAATTTGTCCTACAATGTACGAAGTGGAAAAACTGTATACAACACAGTACATACAACTTGATATAGATAAGTGAAGTAGGTAATAAAGGAATAAGTTTAATTCTTGTCCTCATTCAATTTACAGGGAACATAATTTTTCGATTTTTGTATTATTATTGCACGTAACAGTTTAATTCTTGCCAGACCTCTGGCCTCCCAGTGTTTTAATTTCAATTAACTGTTACTTGGTATTATTTTATTATACTAATTAGCTGTTACTACAGTGCTGCCTACAGCATACGTTTTTGTATAAATTAGCTGATACACTTTCTGTATTATGCTTGGTCTGATACAAATTTACTTTTTATAAGTATAAACCCATCATCAAAAAGATGTACAGTACTTGGTACTATTTCATATGTCAAAATGTGAAGTTTAAAACAATATATTTACAACTTTTGACCTTTCACACTCTAGAAATATATTTTTAAAATGTAGGTATCTTTTTAAATTTCTACAATGTGTAATAAACTTCTACATATAATGTCTTAAATTTCAGGTAGATATTGTTCATTATAATGGCTGAAAGAAAAAAACTATCTGGCTTCCAATACCGGAGAAGGAAAGCTTAGGAGGGCAAGTTTATTTCAGAAGGAAAAGGCTCATTTTTAAAGTATTTATGCAACAAACAAGTCAAACAACAAAACACTACTGATCAATAAGAATCGGGACAAGGACCCTCATCAGGAGCAGATTATCTACTTGAAAATAGTAGTAATAATTATGATGTCGAGGAAAACGCCTGTAAAATTTGAACAGAGGAAGGTAACGATGGAAGTGTAGGTACTGAAAAAGAGTTGAAAGTGCCTACGCAAGAAAATCAAGATTGAAAATCGGCCCTTGATTTTTATGACCCAGCTACTTGGCCTGACAGGTGCGATGACACTCTTCAGGTATCTCTTGTTCAACATGGTCCTCATCAGGAAAAGGATATTGGTTTTTCACTTCATATTGGTTGTAGGAGATTTTCAAAAAAATAATTTCAAAAGGCAATTAGCCAATGGTGAATCTGACTGTTGTACATGGTTACTATACTCAAAATCTAATGTTTTGGTTTTCTGCTTTTGTTGTATACTGTTCTTTAAATCAACTTCACCGCAAACTTTATACTCAAAAGGAACCGATCATTGGAAAAATATAGCTAAAACTCTGAGCAATTATGAAAATAGGAACGGTCACATAACCTGCTTTCATGAATGGAAGGAACTTGAGCTAAGATTAAATGAAAATAAAACTAAAGATGATCAATCTTTATGGCTAATGAAACAAGAAGAAGAAATTGGAAAAGTGTCTTGGAAAGAATAATTGCTCTTGTGCAAGTTTTATGAGCCCAAAATCTGGCACTTTGAGGAAAACATGAGAAATTCTTAAGAGCCGGTAATGGAAACTTCTAAAAATTTCTGAATACTTGGCGCCGTTTGACCTCTTTATACATTAACATCTTCTCAAACTTCAAGATGATGAGACAAAGGTGCATTACTTGAACAAAGATATTCAGAATAAAATGATCAAACTGTTTGCAAACGCCGTGCAGGCTAAAATTATATTTTTAGTCGATACTGCAAAGTATTAGCCTACTCTATAATTGTTAGTTCTACTCCAGACGTCAGCAATACCGAGCAAATAACTGTGATTGTAAGATTTGTGGCTATCAAGGAAACTAAAAGATAAATTTAAGAGCATTTTTTAGGTTCCATAACTTTTGTTGAGACAACTGGTGCATTCTTAACTGAAGCAATTGTTGGAAAGTTCAAAGAACTCGAACTTCGCAGTGACAATTTACGTGGTCAAGGCTATCATAACACAAGTGATATGATATGCAAACCCTCCGGAGTACAAAAGAGAATCAAAGAGATCAATCAGAGAGCGTTTTATGTGCCTTATAGCTCGTATTCGCTGAATCTTGTTGTTAATGATGCAGCAAATTGTTGCTTGGAGGCTACGAAGTTATTTGCTTTTGTTCAAAGATTTATGTTCATTTTTCTGCTGCAACACAACGTTGGAATACTCTAAAAACATGTAATTAACCTGACGCTTAAGCCCCTTAGTGAAACCAGATGGAAAAGTTGAATAGATGCTCTTGTACTTCTTCAATATCAACTGGGTTATGTTCCTACCACTTTAATGGACATTTATGAAGATGGCTCCTTAAGTTACGCTGCAACAATGGCTTTGGAAGTATTCTAGTTGACGCCAGAGGAGTGGCAGAGGAGCTAAATATTCAACCAACATTTGAAAAAGAAACCCTTCCAACTCGGTTGAAAAAGAATAAAAAATAGTTTGATTACGAAGTCAATGATGAACCTTTCGTATCCCCTCAAGAACATTTCAAAGTAAATTTCCATTTTGCCATTCTTGATACTACAATTTATTCTCTGGATAGAAGATTTCAACAGTTAGAAAACGTTACTTCTATATTCGGATTTCTCTACAACATATCCAACGTAAATGCCGCAACAACAAAGTCCCTGATGGACGATTGTATGAATTTACAACATTTCCTCTCAAACAATGGGGCTAAAGATATTGAACGCCACGAACTTTGCAATGAAGTTCAAGTCATTGCTAGGAGAGTACCCAAGAACACAAATCCCGAAGATGTCCTTAACTTCATCATAAGCAATCAAACAGTTCGTGGTAATGAACTGTAAGTAAGGAGTGACCTGGCTCAATGGTAACCGAAACTCTAAAAAACAGAATTTTGATACCAATAGATACATCAAAAGAATCATATTTTAATTCTGATGTCAAAAATATAAGTTTCATCAAGTTTAATCTTATCCATCAAAAGTTACGCGCCTGAGAAAATTTGGCTGATTTTCGAAAAAAGGGAAAAAGACCCCCCTAAAAGTTATAGAACCTTAATGAAAATCACACCTTACTCGGGAGAATCTTTCCGTGGAGGATGTTTCTTTGGGGTAAGGGACATTTCTATGAAGGGGGCGCCGGATTTCCAAGCATTATCTAAAAAACGATCAGAAATTAAATTAAAAAAAACAAACAAGTTTTTTCCACTGAAAGTAAGAAGCAACATTAGAACTTAAAACGAACAGAAATTATTATGTATATGAGGGGGGTCTCCCCCAATTCAATAACTCGCTCTTTACGCTACAGTTTTTTTTAGTTCTTTCAAAAGAGCTCTATATTCTAATTAAATGGCCTTTGTGATTCAGGGGTTTGTGAATTAAATTTTTTTTAACTTTTAACATAAAGAGCATGGTATTGACTAAGGGGAGAACCCCCTCATATACGTAATAACATATACGTAATAAAAAAACGATAAAAAAAACAAGCAATACGGCTTAATAGTAATTGAAACTTTTAAAAACGGAATTTTGACGTCAATAAATGTATCAAAAGAATGGACTTATAATGCTGATTCTAAATATATAAATTTCATTAAGTTTAGTATTACTCATCAAAGGCTTCGAGCCTGAGAGAATTTACCTGATTTTTTAAAGAGGAGGGAAACATCCCCAACAAGTGAAAGAATTTTAATGAAAATCACACCGTCAGAATCAGCGTATCAGAAAACCCTATTACATAGGTTTCAAGCTCATATCTGCAAAAACCTGCAACTTTGTATTTTTTGCCAGAAGAAAAATATACGAATATAGAAGTTCGTTACGTAAGTTAACTTGTAAATTACGTCAGAACCAAATTTAGAGACAGTCATTTAGCAAAAGAAGAGTAAAATTTTTATGCAATTTTTTTTTTCTTATTCAATGACGGTGAGCCAAAATAAAAGCTGCATTAACTAAAAACCGATCAGAAATTAAATAAAAAAAAACATGTTTTTTAAACTGAAAGTAAGGAGCGACATTAAAAATTAAAACGAACAAAAATAATTCCGTATATGAAAGGGGCTGTCCCCTCCTCAACGCCTCGCTTTTTACGCCAAAGTTTGACTCTTTCTGACGACTCTATTTTTTAAAACAATAAAAAACTTTAGCAGAAAGAGCGAAGCGTTGAAGAGGGGACAGTCCCTTTCATATACGGAATAATTTCTATTCGTTTTAAGTTTTAATGTCGCTCCTTACTTTCAGTTTAAAAAACT